>NC_052065.1:81629769-81932800 GCF_903992535.2 Arvicola amphibius | reverse complement strand
GTGCACAGATAATGAGTAATTATCCAAAGGTCACGGAATGAGAACATCATATAATCTTCATTATAGTCAGTCCCACTTACCCAAACAACACCAACAAATGAGCCAGAGACACTAACAAATTCTATCATTAAAACACCAAATGATTAGTCATATATTATCCCCACTTTGTACTCAGATCTGGTTATATAGATTTGCTAGTATACTTGCCTTTGAGCATTTGAAAAACAACACTGAATATACATGCCCCACATTTCCTAAAGCATTTTACTGGGAACAATAACTTGAGTGCAAAAATGAGAAAAGATTCATCAGAATTTCAAAGTAAAAACCCTGTGCATCACCTAATTCTATTGAAAATGATGCTCATGGCAAATTTTACTTATCACTTGAAACATATTTCTGCCCTTGGATAGCAGAGCCTAATTAAAAAACATGCTGTTGCTCTGCTCTGGCAGAGCTGAAATGCATTATGTTTAAATAGTTCAGCATTCAGATTTAGCTTGCCAACAGTACAATATAGAATCAATACAATTACAAAATTCACTAGTTGCTACTAGAATTAGTGTACTAAAAAATTATGAATGGCATAGCCAACATATTGTTAGAATATACTTTTACAATGAAGGATGCTTTCTTCAGTGGTCAATATTTTAAACTGAAAATACTTTGTTTCAAAGGTATGTGTACAAATACAAATATATAATATACTCATACACCTACATATAAATTACATATGTGTATTATGAATATGTGTGTATAAACACATCTATACAATGATTTTATGGAATCTGAACATGTAAAGTTCTTTTCAAAAACACAAGAGATACATTTAGTCATATCAAAAATATAATTTTTCCTACAAAAAATTCAGATCTGAAGGCTACTTTTCAAAGAACCCTAGAAGGGTAACAAGGAAAAAAATTTTATTAAAGTTGTAAGTTTTTCTTGCTGACAACAAATTCTTTCAATGAAACATATGTTTAGGTTTTGAAATTCATGCAGATTTGATTAAAGTTCCTGATGTGTGCTTTCCTTTATATTAAGGTGAACTTTATCACACCAATTATGAACCAGCTTACAGTTTGCACTCAAAGCAACAAAGCAAAATGTAAAAAAACATTCCTAAAAATTACATGTTTAAATGTAAACTTAATTAAAGGTGGCAGTGGTGTTTGTGTTTTCTCCCTCAAAATCTGAAATTTTCATGTAACAAAATGTATAGTAGGTGGGATACCAGCAAACACTGCCAATTTTTAGTGACTACATAAAACCTCTGCCCTCAAATTAACTGGATTCTGTCAAGAGATTTCTATATTACTCTCTTGTCTATAATAATGGATCTCTTGTGTCCAATGAACAGGTCAGTACTGATATAAATATGTAAAAGTGTAAACATATTATTTCTTTAATTGACAATATGAGTGTATATAGTCAAAAATTTAAAGAGCTGAGGTTTGTTAACTGTTAAGTAAACAGATAAGCTCATTCTCTTGGTGCCTGGGAAGTGACTCTACTTACAGATTTGGTAGTAGCAGAAATATACTGGACAACCATCTCACGTTTGGTGGTAAAATCTTTGTTCCGTAAAGGGGCCTTCTTTTCTTCGTTAAGGTTCATATCCTCCTGTTAGAAAAAACATTTACTGTGAGGATGGATGAATTATTGCTTAAATGCTTCAAAAATGATTAAAGAAAATAATATTTAACAGCAAATATTTTTGGATAGTTCACTATTATTTAATACTTGAAATAACATGATTTTGTGAATATTTCACATGTATTCATGATTATTTCTACCCAGGCAGTGAGAAGAAGAAAATAATATTTTTAAACTATGCCACTGAACATTCTGTTGGTTCATAAAATAAATACGCATTACACAGTCCTATAAGAGCCATTCATTTATCTCAATAACACACACACACACACACACACACACACACACACCAAATTACCCTTGGTCCATGCTTCCAAAAGACCACTGTCACCCAGGAAAACAAATGTGAGAGACAAATTTATCAGGAGACATAACACCAAAGAAAAATTCTCAGAAAGTTGCTGCATATGAAAAAGAAAAAGAAAAAGGAAATCTAGCTGATTGTGAGTCTGTCAGTCTGTCTGTATTAGATATGTGTGAAAAAAAAACTGTCTTAAATTACCTTGTATCAACTATACAAGGGCTTCATTATGAAACTTCACACATGTATAAAATACACTTTGATCATGTTATACCCCCTCTGCCACTTCTTATCCCTTAGTCTGTTCCTACAAACTGTTGACTCTTATAAACTATTCCGTTCCTGCTATTGTAGCTGACAGAAAACTCATTCATTGCCTCCCCATTTGTGTACAGTTTAATTTTTGTTAATGTTTTCTTTATAGATCTGGATATTAAATATAGACAGGAAAAATTTGAAAATATAGTAAAGTCAAAGGACAGAGACTCATGTCTAATTTTCTTTTAAAATTGGAATCACTGTCTAGCACAGTACTTTATGTATAGTATATGTTAAATAAGTAATTTAACATATAAATAAGTAATTTAACATATACTATACATAAAGTACTGTGCTAGACAGTTAACACTGAAAAGCTGAGAAACTGCTTTTATAATAAAATTAAATGCTATTATTTATGAATCAATGTCTGGTCCTTAGTATATGTTATTTAAGTTTGTTGACTAAACAAACAAAAGTAATTCATGATCTAATAGGTACAAGTTATTATAATGGAGTCATGTATAAGATCCCTTGAAAACATAGGACAGATGGTAAGGTCAGCAAAGATTTAGTCTGGATTTGAGTTATGAAGAATGAGAAAAATCTGACTAACGGCCAGGAGACTAGTTAAAAGATGCCAGAGGTCATCTGTCATTTTTGGCTGCCCAGCACCATTTACACAAGCGTTCTACATTTTAATGCATCCTCACATTGTCAATTTCACTTTAAAACAATGACTCCATAAAAACCGCATTTGTCTACTTCCCTTATATATAATTTCAGTACAGACATGTGGCTTAGTCTTCACCAATGAAATGCATTTATAAAAGGTATAGACTCAGAAATAAACTATGTGAAGAAATAGGCCATGAACAGGCTATCCATCTTGCTGGTATGGGTGGCAACAGAGATGACGTAGATAGGGAGCTGATGGCAGCAGCCACATATTTTTTACCTAGACAGACCAATTGGCTCTGGAATGGCGACAGCTCCTTAATCAGACTATATTTCACTATGTAGCTCTGTAAGCAATTCCTATAATGCCATTTGGAGTCTGTTGCTGCAACCCTCCTGATTGAGGAGCAAACTACTATCCCTTAATACTTAATATACCTTTTAAAAATCTAGATTATGTATTCTTACACTCAAAAATATGAGATACTGAAGCATTTAAAGTGAATACTCTTAACTGTCAAACTAAAGAGGATGGTAGCTGGATCAAAGGAAATTAATTTAAGAACCCATGTAAAGGTTTTTTGAAGTCTGCATTTTCTCAGGCTCAAATATATACACCAGCTTCAGTTTGTGTTCAGAGGACATTGATTACAGTCCATCTCTATCACTCCCAAATATTCTGAGGCTTCCCTTTCATCTTTAAATAACATGCATCTATTCATTTGACCTTGGATTTTATGGTGACATTGGCTAAGCACCTCATATTGGGCTTGTTTTAATCAAAATTCCTATGTTCCCTCCACATGAGTTGGGTTATTTCTCTACTGCTTTAAAGCATTCTGATGAAATTTCTGTCTGATATAAAAGTAACTACAATGAATCTACACCTCCCGAGTACAGTCAACTGTGCAACTGTGAGAACGTTCTGGATTTTGTAAACTTGCCAACATAACTGAAAGGGTGGTAGTGTCATCCCTTCTTCCAGGGACAGCTCCACATTAGTACCTCCATTTGATTTTTAATGGCACCTACTGCAGTGATCAAGTCCTCAAAAAAGAAATGGCATTGTCAGAAAACAGGCTAAACAATAAGAGTAGTGTAAGATTATACACCTCAGAGAATGCTGTCAAGATTGTGTACGATCATACATATCAAGCCTGGTGTACACTAACCAGTACCCAAAGAATATCTCCCACTGATGCTATCAATTTCCCATGCTCATTTTTGGAACTTCTTTTCATTTAACCCATTATGCTTTAATACTAGGTTCACAGTGACTGTTACACATATTATGTTGTTTTATACGTCCCACCGTTTTTTATATGATACCTATCCTTCTGTCACTTCTCCCTCTGTGAGCTGCTGCCTCCCACTCCATCCATATCTGGTCAGCTTTTATACTTTAAACTATGTTCATCCACTAAACTTTCCATAAGATTTTCTACAATGGCCCATTTTGAAATGAAAACCTTCCTCTTGTTCTTCCATACTAATTTTATTTATAATTAACACTTTGTCATAGAACTATCACCATAAAACTCTAGAGTTATTGAAGGTCAGAACTTATTTATCTCTGTAATCCCAGTCAAGATCCTGGTCCCTGGAATACAGTAAGCCCTTAACGAATATTTTTTGAGCCCATGTGATATTTGGGAATTTTTCTTTAAACACTGTAAGTTGCCTCAGAATCATCAGCTGCCTACATTGGTTAGGAATGGGTAGCATTCATATGAACAGAAGAGTCTATAATTACTCATTTCATTCTTATAGAAATGAAAAACATACTACTAATTATGCATTTGATACTTTCAAACCATTAATTCTAGCTTTATAATACAATAATAAAACTAAATAGAGCAATACTCATAACTCAATATTAACTCTAAACAACATAATTGAATATGAAACTACTTCTAAACACAGAGTTTTTTCAATAATCAAAACACAAAGCAAATATAAGCATATTTCATGTTTGTTTAATGTATCCCCAATATATGAGGAATGTAGTGCTAAAATGATATTGAAGTCTAAATAACTGACCACTTAGGATAGCATTCAATTAAGCCGTATTTATAAACATCATTTCTTTCCTGTTTTCACTCCTCTAGACACATTCCTTTACTTCCACAAATATTGTTTGATTTTTTTATTGTTTTGTTTTTATTTCTTTTGGTGCTGGGGCTTAAACCCAGAGTTTCATGCCTATGCAGCACATGCTATAACATTGGCGGACACCTATAACCCCAAACACTGTGTCACTAAAGTGATGAAGAAGGAACTCTATAAAAATAGAGCCAGATGAGAAGGTTAAAAGCTGTACCAGCTGGTTATTACTTCATTTACTCTTTCATTCATTCTTTCGCATCCCTCTTTGGTTTTCTCTCCTTCTTCTACCTCAAAATCTTAGGCTAGAAAGATATGGACCTTTATGAAATATTAATTAATGGCACCTTAGTACCTAAAACACACTAGTATCAACAATGAAAATAATTATTTTTGATGTTTTGTGTTTTAAAATCTGTAGAACTTGATAGTGTTACTTAAACAAATAATTTTCAAGATTGTTTGGGTGGTAGGTAAGTTTGAGTTTGGTTATATTCAGTTTTATTGATACAGGATTTTGGTGTGTAGCTCAGGCTAGCCTAGAACTCATAATCCTTCTGCTTCAACCTCTTAGATATGTATTCCTACACCAAAAACTTTTTTTTTCATTCCATAATTCTAACTTCTTTAAACAAAATATATAATGTTTACTTCCTAAAACCAAATGAAAATACCAAAGATTTCTTTTTAAATGTAATTTAACTAGTGGCCAGTTAACCTGGCACTTATCAACTGCTTCAAGCTTGTAAAAGATATGGGTAACTCTATTAAACTATACAGACTATAGCCACATAACGTATAAGTTCTCAGGTAGAAAAACAAAATCAAATGGATAAAGTGGAAAGATAGTACTTCTGAATATAGAATGAGGGTAAAGGCAGAGGCAAAAGCATAACATTATGTGAATATTATTAAGTTTGATATACAACTTCCACATCTATTTCTTTTTTCAAGGTCCTGTCAGAGGCCTCCACTACACATCATGTACATTAAGGAAACATAACTATCCCTGGTCAATCGTACCACAAAGGGCATGTGCTCAACTATATTCATAGCAGCATTGTTTGTCATAGGCAAAACCTGGAAACAACCTAAATGCCCCTCCACCGAAGAATGGATAAGGAAAATGTGGTACATTTGCACAATGGAGTACTACACAGTAGAAAAAAATAATGACATCTTGAAATTGACAGGCAAATGGATGGAGCTAGAAAACATCATATTGAGTGAGGTAACCCAGACCCAGAAAAAGAATTATCATATGTACTCACTCATAAGTGGTTTTTAAACATAAAGCAAAGAAAACCAGCCTACAAATGACAATCCCAGAGAACATAGACAACAATGAGAACCCTAAGAGAGATATAGATAGATCTAATCTACATGGGAAGTAGTAAAAGACATGGTCTCCTGAGTAAATTGGGAGGATGAAGACCATGGGAGAGGGTTGAAGTGGAGGAGAGAGGAAGGGAAGGGAGCAGAGGAAATGTAGAGCTCCATAAAAGGAAGAGAGAGAGAGAGACAGAGAGAGAGAGAGAGAAAACACAACTAGTACTTTCACTATCTAATAATTGTTAATTGTGAGTACAATCTTCAACCAATGTTTCTAGACTAGACAGAACACATAAAGGATCCACTAGGGTTGAAAAATAGCAGTCATTGAGAGGATTAAAGAAAATAAATTTACTAAATACTTAACTGAGAATATTCACTAGATTCCTCCTTGGATCTGTAAGTTTGAATGGTACATGAAGTGGCTTAAAAGAGCAGTGAGATATTCACAATGCATATTTATTCACCTTCAGTGTACTACAGCACACTTCAGTCAATGTTTGGTATATTTACTGATTATTTTATCTAGTTTTAAGCAAATAAACGCTCAGAAAATGGAAACACTAAGTGATTTCTATAAAGACAACAGTTTGAAGATAATAGGATAATAACAATAGCACAAGCACAAGGGAACAAGATAGGTGACTGTTATATCTCTTATTTGTAACTGAGTCTTTTTCCATTATCAGATAGCAAAAATAACAAAAATCTAACTCCAATAAGCTGTCTCTACAAGACAGAAATAATTAAAGTAATCATTTGAAATATAGTTACATTATCAATCTTGATGATGACCCCCACTTTATGTACATATTATATACTAAAATACTAGGCAATGGTAGTAAAATTCCACCTCAAAGTAACAGGCCATTTTAAATCCTAGCAACCAGAGCATGAAGTCAGCATCTTCAATTTTCTCAACAATAATTAGAATCACATGATCTCTATTCTGGATCTTAGTGATAGTATATAAACTTAATGGCACATGTTTATGTGCCTCTTTAGAATTTTCTTTAATAGAAAAAAACAAATGTCCCCACAGCAGCTTGGAAACACATGGTAGCATCAGCTGAAATAATAAATGCAAAACAAATAAATAAATTGTCTTCCTTGTCATCAAATACTGGCAGAAGACATACAGAATCATTGCAAAAACAAACAAAAAATGTGCAAAAGCAGATATTAAGAAAGTAACTCAAGCCGGGCGGTGGTGGAGCACGCCTTTAATCCCAGCACTCGGGAGGCAGAGGCAGGCGGATCTCTGAGTTTGAGGCCAGCCTGGTCTACAAGAGCTAGTTCCAGGACAGGCTCCAAAACTTCAGGGAAACCCTGTCTCGAAAAAAGCAAAAAAAAAAAAAAAAAAAAAAAAGAAAAAGAAAAAGAAAGTAACTCAAGTGTGGGAGGTTCACAGCTGTTTTGTAAACGAGCTTAGAGTTGTTACAACACATACATACATACACACACACACTATTTTTCTTTGAGTCACTAAGAGAACAGTTTAATAGGGAAAACATATTGCTAAAATAAAGGCTGAAGTTAATAAGATGCTTTAAGGAAAAAAACACAATTATGAAGAATTCCTGAATACACCTACATGTAGAAAACTCAAACAGCCATTTTAGGAAGTATTTTAATCAAAAGTACACAGGGTGCTATACAAATAAAATCAGATTTTATTTTTTAAAAAAAGACAAAAAATTATAAATCAAACCAGTTAGGGTGATAGCTCACACCTATAAATCTTGCACTCTAGAAACTGCAGAATGTGGATCACAAGTTCAAGGCTAGCCTTGGGTACGTGATGAGTTCCCAATTAGTCTCAGATATAGAGTGAGACTATCTCAAAAATATGTGAAAAACAAATACAGTAAAATATTTACATAATTTTGAAATGAGGTAGGAAACAAACTTGAAAACATTTTCTGCCTAACCACACTGAACAATGCAAGCTAGTATCAGAATGACCAATGGATGTTTCCCCTCATTTGTGGTTCTGAGAATTTATATAAATATATAAAATCATGTATGTGTACTACATGAAAATAAATGCGAAACTGTCTTGGGGAACAAAAGAACTGATAGAACTTGGAAGGGTTAAGAAAAAGAAAGCTAGGAGAACACGGAGGAGGCAGAAATGAAAAGCATACTAGCTATACTTGCAAGAATACTTTCAAATACATTGTATAAAGAAAGAATGTGTTTTCTCTCTACAAACACATCTCTGTTTATTGCAACATAAAATATTTTAAAGGGTAGTGTAGACATTTCTCTTTTAATTTAACAAAAAAGTGTTAAAAACTTTTAGTTAGAAAGTAACTTCTTTTCAAAGAACCCAATGTGGAATGACACATATCAGCTGTCTCAACTTCCATATCAGTGTTCCGCTGAAATCACTGGTAATTCTTTCTTCTCGGGGCTACATACTGTCTGGAGTAGACACCCATGAGGATGAGGACCTACACATCAATTATATAGAAGAGAAAGCGCAAAGAGTCCATGTCTCTAATAGCTTTAATTAAAGACTCCCTCATTAAGACACATTTGAATCCATTAACGTAAAAACATTAAAATGTAACATGCCATACTCATTGCACAACTGGTTGTCATCAAAGGGGAAGAGAATATACTTGTCCTGGTGAAGACTGATTAATGGACTGGATTGATAAAAGTCAATGCTCTGATTTAGTTTCTGTTAACTACCTACTTGTTCCATTTGGACTTGCTGTTTTATGTATTTTAAGCATGTGAGGGTTTTGATGCATGTATGTGTGTGTACAACTTGTGTGCCTGGTGTCTTCAGGCATCAGGAGAGGATGTCAGGTCCCATGAGAAAGGAGTTACATATTGCTGTAAACTATCAAGTAGGTGCTAGGAATTAAAACCAAGTCCTCAGGAAAAGCATCCTGTGCTAATAACCACTGAGCCATCTCTTCAGCCCTGAACTTAGGCTTCTTTGCCAGCCTTTGGTTTTGATTGTGACATATCAAGCCAAATATCAATATAAAATGAACTTAGAAGTATTCTAATTATTGCCTGCTTTAAAGCAAGACATAAAAAACATGGAATCTTTGTCACCACCCAATAAAAACAATCATGAAAGCAAAGGCTTTTGTCTGAAGAAATAAATTTATTGGCAAATCTCATTCATTTGTTTTCTCAATTTTGATTATGCATTCAGCTTATAAATTCATAACATTATCATATAAATATATATTCATAGTTTAAAATCAAATGTATACATATATACTCACAAATAAATTCACACACATTTATTTTTATATATACTATTTCTCAAGTGAGGAGGACAAATGAAAAGGCTTAAAAAGACCAGTGCACCAGTCCTAAGGTTACAAAGTTTTTCTGCAATATATCAATGCAAGGTAGTAAGTGTTTTAATTTTTGCTCACTAAATAGTCTCTGTCTTTCTTTTCATTCTTTTCTGGGTTTGCTTTTTATTTTGTTTCCATTTGGGTTAATTGGTTTTAAGTTTTGGGACAGGGCCTGTGTATCCCAGCTCAGCCTTGAATTTTCTATATAGATCAGAATAGCCTAGACCAGAAATATATTTGCTACAGTCCAAAAAAGACACAAAATAAGAATTGAAAAGAGACATAGCTGCATTCATCAAAATCGCATTTGTAGACAATGAAATTCATGTAATTTCTATGTGCTTTCAAACAGTCTTCTCTTAAACCATTTACAACAAAAAGCATGGGGCCAGTGAAGTGACTCTGCAGGGAAAGGTACTTGGCATGCAAGTCTGGTGACCTGAGCTGGACCCTGGAGAACCCATAGTAGGTGGAAGGAGAAAATCAACTCTTGCAAGTGTCACTGTCATGTGACCTCAGCATGTGTGCATTCCTACCTGCACTCACACATCATACACACCAACACACAAAAAAACTAATAAAGTAAAAATATAAAAGATAAGGCAAGCATTGTTAGCTTACAGGCCATACAAAGTGAAGCCCTTGTGTGGGGAACAATATCTTTGATATGTTTAAGACCTCTGAAATAACAAAGGATCTAACATTCTGGAGAGAGTTGTCAAAGCAAGTTCACCATGACTCGAAATTTGCTTTTTTGCTACTTCTTTTCACAATGCCACTTTATGTTTCCATACATCACCCTATCGGAACATAAACTCCTTGACTGTTGGGATTTTTTTCTGAGGTCGCTGCTCTCTCTCTCTCTCTCTCTCTCTCTCTCTCTCTCTCTCTCTCTCTCTCTCTCTCTCTCTCTCCCTCTCTCCTCTCTTTCTCTCTCTCTTTCCCCACCCCCCCCTCTCCCTCCCTCCCTCTCTCTCCTCTTCCCTCTCCTCTTTCTTCTCTTCTCCCCCCGCCCTCAAAATAGTGTCTAGGATATTGGAACCCTTGAACTTTGATGAATTCTTCAAACTAAGAGAATGTGCTGATGTCAGAGAAACAATGACTGATAATTCAGAAGAGGACACTGGCTTTTCATATTTCCTTTAAATCTTCATGTGCTTTTTTTTTCTGAGCCCCCAGGAGAGGTTCAAAAAACTATATCCCACTAAGGCAGCCAATCCACTGCTATCCTAGAATGAAGCAAGCCATGCTCACCTGTCTCTTTTACTGAGCTCTGCTCCCTGGCAGTAAGGGGAGGTGCTCCATTTATTCCTAAACCTGAAGCCCATAGCATACTATTTAGCACACAGTACAGATCAACTAATAATTGCTAAAAACATACTCATAATAAATATAAAAAACTCCCTTTTTTAAAAAGGGTAGTATTTTCAAGGCATTTCCATATTCAGACCTAGAAAAGAAACAATGGGTTCTGTGTCCCACTATAATGTCAACTTGCAAACCTAGTTCTTTAATTCCTCCTCCTTCAATACCCGTCTTCCTTCCATTTCCCTTATGAACCTTTGTAATACTAATAATGGCAAAACAGTAAGCTGATCCAAATCCAGATTAGTTTTGACATCTGTTTACTGAGTACATGTTCCTACTCCTTTATGTGTTTTCCATACAGTTCTTCACAGTAAAATAAAATGTATATCATGTTCTAAAATATGGAGTAAGTATATAGGAAATGTAAATGTAACTGGTGGAAATTGGGCTGTCTGAACAATTTCTTTGAATCTAATCATTTCTGACAACTACTCCATGACTTTTTTAAATGCATATAAAGGCCTAGTTTACCAATAATGTATTTTATGGTAACTTAACTGTTAATTAAAATTGGTTATGCTGAGAGCACTCAAAGGTCCTCAGTCAAGCTAACCAACTTCTAAAGAGCTGGTACTGAGTGAGGGAAAAAAATCCCTTAATAGCAGTCAAGGGAACACAATATGCTTGGGTTAAATTAGAGCACCTGGTGTCCAGAGGCAACTCTTCTGTGTAAATTAATGAAGGGAAAAAGGAAAAGAACAAGATTAAAAGCTCCAGTGTGAACTGTGTGAATTCTAACAGGTGGAATACAAAACTAATAATTAAGCACTTATTACATATAACTATGCCATGATTAAATTAGGCCAAAGATGCAAAATACATCAATGAAATATAGAAAAATAGTGTTTTGTAAAGAGTGTGTGCTCTATGGAAGATTTACCTAAAAATTTCATATGTAAGACCTTTAAATCTATCAGTAATAGCCACTGGTACTATTATTTAGTCTATGTTTGCTAAATCAAATATTCAAATATCTATTATGTGGAAAGAGATTTATTGATACACAGAGTAGTGTGAGAGTCAAGAAAACATTCAAAGTAAAAGTAAGCCACCTACCTTCTTATTTTAACACAGGGTGGATAGAGTCTTAGTATGTAGCCCTGTTGGCTGACCTATAATTTTCTAGAAAGCCCAGTCTCACCTCATATTGACAGAGATCTATCTACCTTGGCCTCCTGACTGCTACAATTACAGTCATGTACTACCACACTGATTAGCTGTTTTTAATAACTGCCCCTCTCATTTAAGAATTTTTATTCATTTCAAAATAAATCAAGTTGGTTTTCTGGGGAGATATTAGGGAATAATTAATAATAAAATAAAATGATAAAATTAATAATAAAATAATTAATAATAAAATAATTAATAATAAAATAATAAAAAATTCTCTTTTAAATGTCCTAGTCTGCTGTAATTTTAAACTTATCTTCTACTAACTGCTACAATGAGAAATGCTATTGGTCCTTTTGATCCTCAAGCAATAAGAGTATCAATTATCAGAATGAGATAGCATAATTTTGAATACTGCTTTTTATTGTTTTTCCACCATAAGTTTTAGGAAAACATGCTATTTCCAAAAAAAGTTAAATAATCCAGTGCATTGGAAATTATAAGTTAATACATTTGTTGTCAAGCAACTAACAGAAAGGAAGTGTGTGAACGGTGCTATTTAATACACTTGGGATATGGCACCCTAAAATCCAAACACCACATGTAGACTAAACATGACATACAGTTGTATGATAGTTCTGTAAATTCCAAATCCTGAGTAACAGGAACAGTCAAATATCGGTAATATCAAAAGACTCTAACCAGATAATCTTAGTAGCCATGAAATAAGATATTTTTGTTTACATTATTTGTAAAGAGGACACCCACAAAGAGTAAATAAAACAAAGAAATTTCATATCTGAAAACATACTTCTGTGTTTCAGAAAAAGTAACTTCAGTGTCTTCTAATCAACTACAATGACAATACCTTAACAGCTTTCTATTATAAGACTGCTGGCCTTTGGAGAGGTTCTATAAAGGGCAACTACTGATAAGGTGGTGTCAACTGTAGGAAATGCTCCACCTCAGACTCTGTATCTCATAACCTATGTATTTCCTCAATAAATATGCACAGAAATCATATTGATTTTATATATAGCTTTATTGAAATATTAAATAAATGTGTCACCAAAATTCCAATGCTTTAAATTTATTATGTACTTAAGCATATGTATCAGTTTGTCCACTTAATAGCTATAGCAAGTTACTGAACCAACTCTCTCTCTCTCTCTCTCTCTCTCTCTCTCTCTCTCTCTCTCTCTCTCTCTCTCTCTCTGAAGCTCAATTTCCTTATTTGAAAATGAGATCACTTAGTAAACACAGTAACAGTCAGAAGAATCAACTGAAATAATGTGCAAGTAAAGTAATTTCATGCCTGGCCCATGACCATATAGTAACCAAAAACAATGCTGATTCTGAAAACAACATGTTCATTCTAAGGCAATATTGGTCAAGCTAAAAGTAGAATACAAAGACAGTACAAGAAAATGTCTCTAAAAAAATAGATATAATCCTTTTAAACTCTCTCATTTATTTGTTAACTTTTAATTAAAGCATGTTTTTCACGAAGGCTATTCCTGATACATTTATACTATTATTTTAAAGGAGTGTGTTTATTTTATAAATGATAATCACACACATATCACTGTTTCTGTTTTGCTGTTATCAGTGATTAAGACAGAGAAACAAGGTAGTAAACTGATAAGAAATGTTGGCAACTGAACAATGACAAAGGTTTACCTAATAAAGGAAAAAATGTTACAAATGTTAATAAGACATGTTCACTATAAAGATATGTACTTAATGAATAAATTCACTTACATTTATTTGCTACTTATAAGTTTTTTAATCAATATAGAACTCTGTTTATTGTTTGAAACACACATTGCTTAGTGACTCAATCTAGTTCATTAATATATACTATTTCAAATAACTGTGCTGAGAACACTTTTTACATATGCATTTATTTTCGATACAATGCATTATCAATTATAGTCATTATCTTATATAATAGATCTCTGTAACTTTTTTAGATGGATTAAGATAGGATGTCTCTCTGTAATACAGGTTAGCTTATTAACCATGATCCTCCTCCTTCACCCTCTATAGCATTGATATGGAAACAAGAAGACTCATTGTGTTGACGATGGGACTCTAAATTATCACTGTCATTATAGAAAAGAATATAGTTATCATTAAAATGGTCCTGATGAGGAGGAAAAGGAGGGAGATCATGAGCAAGGAAGTCAGGACCGTGAGGGGTGCGTTCACCCATGGAGACGGTGCGACAGAACTAATGGGAGACCACCAAATCCAGTTGGAATGGGACTGATGGAACAGGGGACCAAACCGGACTCTCTGAATGTGGCTGACGGTGGAGGAGGACTGAGAAACCAAGGACAACGGCGATGGGCTTGGACTCTACAGCATGGACAGGCTCACTGTGAGCCTTGTCAGTTTGGTTGCTCACCTTCCTGGACTTAGGGGGAGTTGGGAGGACCTTGGACTTAATTAACATAGTGAAGGGAACTCTGATGGCTCTTTGGCCTGGAGAGGGAGGGAGTGGGGTTTTGGGTGGAAGGGAGGGGAGGGAAGGGGGAGAAGGAGGGGAGGAGATAGAAATCTTTAATAAAAAAATGAGGAAAAAAAAGAATCAAAAAAAATGGTAAATAGCATAATCCAGTAGCCACACGACTGGATATAAAGACATTTTGTTGTTATCATACAAGTATCTAATATTTTTATATAGATGACATTGTCAATGCTACGAAGGTACTAGCTAAACTGATCAGCAGCTTAAAGCTAGAAATATTAAGTTTGAGTGAAAGAGAGAAGACTGAAAAAGACAAAGTGTTACTAGCATGACAATCACAAAGAATGTTTCTGGGTTTGTTATTTTCATCATTTTGGGCAATTAAGACAGGACTATGGAATAGGTAACAGGAACAATTGAGTGTCTGAGAAATATTAATAATTTAAGATGAAATAGGGCTTATATGACAAGGCAGGCAAGCTACAAATTGCATTCTTCTTATGAAATGTATGTTGATGTGTAAGGTGAGTGCTAAATTAACAAATCATGTTTTGGTATCTCTAAAAGAGTTCTGGTCAAGCTAACCAATGTGAGATGGCCCAATGCTTCATTTACCCCTTTTCCAGTCATAAACCGTTGAATAATCAAAATATTATATTTACTATTTTAGAACTAATTTAGACCACACACACAAAAAATGAAACACAAGGTCCAAATGAGGAGCAGAAGGAGAAAGAACATGAGCAAGGAAGTCAGGGCCGTTAGAGGTGCACCCACCCACTGTGACGGTGGAGCCGACCTAATGGGAACTCACCAAGGCCAGCTGGACTGGGTCTGATGGAGCATGTGATCAAACTGGACTCTCTGAACGTGGCTTACATGGAGGGTTGACTGGGAAGCCAAGGACAATGGCACTGGGTTTTGATTCTACTCCATGTACTGGCTTTGTGGGAACCTACTCTGTTTGGATGCTCACCTTCCTAGACCTGGATGGAGGGGGGATGTAGTGGGGAGCTGCAGGTTGCGTTCCTGCGGCCCAATTCCCGGCCTCCTGACTAGCTTATGCCCCAAAATAACAACACACAAATTGTATTCTTTTAAATACTGCCTGGCCCATTATTTTCTGCCTCTTACTCACATCTTGATTAACCCATATCTAATAATCTGTGTAGCACCACAAAGTGGTGCCTTACCGGGAAGTTTCTAGCATACATCCATCTTGGGCTGGAGCTTCATTGCGTCTGGCATCTCTCTCAGGAGAGGCACAGTGGTCTGTCTAACTTAGGAGAGGTGTGGCATCTCATTGATCCTTCTACCTCACTTCCTCTTCCTGTTCTGTCTACTCCACCCACCTAAGGGGCGGTCTATCAAATGGGCCAGGCAGTTTCTTTATTAGCCAATGAAATCAACTCAAACAGAAGACTCTCCCACATCATTTCCCCTTTTTCTGTTTAAACAATAAAAGAAAGGCTTTAACTTTAACATAGTAAAATTACATATAACAAAATAGTTATCAAGTAAGAATTAGTTACAATACTTATATCCATTTTATCTTTATCATAACAAAGGAAAACTTTAACTATCTATCCATTCTTCAACTCCATCAAAGACTCCAGAAGGATATAATATTACCTAAGTAAATAAGAAGTAAGCAACTTACAAAACTCTAGAAATCACAGAGATATCTCACTGCCTCAACAGTCACCCAAAATTCCTCTCTATCATTGGGGCATCCATCTTTGGCCTACAGGCCCATAGTATCCAGAGACATTTCCATGAAGCAGGAAATTTCGAAGGCAGTTCAGTCATTATCTGCTGTGTCCTGCAGAACGTCTCGCAGACTCTTTCATGAATCAGGAACCCCGAAAGATCATCTCACTTTTAGGCAAGTTCAGCAGTCCTCTCTCTGAGGGTTCTCTATGTCCAGTTTATGCAATAGTCCAGGCAAGAGCAGTTTCTTGCCCAAATGGCTATCAAACTCCATAAGGATCCTCTTAGATGCCCATCATCTTGGAGTAGATTGGTGCTGCCAGGAGCAGACGTGTCTCATTGTCATGAAAAGCCCAGGAAAGATTCAGCATACGTCCATCTTGGGCTGGAACTTCACTGCATGTCTCTCCCTGAGGAGAGGCATGGTGGTCTATCTCACTTAGGAGAGGTGTGGCATCTCATTGATCCTTCTACCTCACTTCCTCTTCCTGTTCTGTCTACTCCACCCACCTAAGGGGCGGTCTATCAAATGGACCAGGCAGTTTCTTTATTAGCCAATGAAATCAACTCAAACAGAAGACTCTCCCACATCAGGGGGAGGACCTTGAACATCCCACAGGGCAGGGAACCCTGACTGCTCTTTGGACTGAAGAGGGAGAGGAAGGGGGAGTAGGGGGAGGGGGAGGGAAATGGGAGGAGGGGAGGAGGTGAAAATTTGTAAAAAGAAGAAGAAGAAGAAGAAGAAGAAGAAGAAGAAGAAGAAGAAGAAGAAGAAGAAGAAGAAGAAGAAGAAATGTAAATTGTATGACTGTTGCTAATATGAGAAAATAGAATGAATTAATTCCTTGGTTCTAATTAGCATTTTGTTGTTTATTTTACACTCTGCCTTCTCAACTGTTTTTCCTGTACTCAACAGACCTTGTAGACTTGGGTGCACTTTGCTTTGGGCCAGCAAGCACAGGAATAAGTTAATTGAAAAATTGATTTGGTGTGCCACAAACTACAAAATACTAGAAGACAAAAAGAAATAAATCTGTCCCTGATTTTAGACACTCTGACTAGAAAAGATAGGCATTCTAGAAAATAAATAAACAAACAAGCAAATCCAGATATTCATAGAAAAACTTCTGTTTTGTCAATAAGAGTTGGTTCTGTCCTTTATATGACATAAACAGTCTACCACAAGCATCCCTATTAAAAATGCAGTGCTATTCTAGACACGCATAGCTTAAAATGACAGTGAAATTAGAGGTCAAACTCACCATCATTTTCTCAAAGAGATCCAGAACTTCCTTTTCAGACAAATTCTGAAATCGTTCATCATATAATGGCTGAGCCGCTGGAAACTCACTCATCACGGCTTGAGAATCAATAGGATGTTGAATAAGAGGTTTTTCTTTTTTGACGGTAGATTTTCTGAAACTTGTAATTCGGTCACGCTGCAAACAGAAAAAATAAATAAATAAAAGCCCTAAAAAAAAGATCAGGAGCCAGGAACATGAAGAATGGAAGCATCAAAATGGCACTTAGTATAATATATATTATTATTGTCTCTTGACAAAACACTATTGTAAGCAGCAAGCTCCAGTTAGAGATTGAACTATTTTGCTGCCATGAAGTTGTTATTAAGCTTCAGAAGTCTGGGGGTGAAAAAAACATGCCTCAAAAGTAAAACGTAGACACTTGTCATTTCTGTTTTGCACAGGAAGTAAGTGAATAGACACTTTGGATCAAAATCTTGTGGTGGTTGTTTCTGGGAAAATGGGTCTTTAGTGCCAACTTCATGCTATGGAAAGCGAAAAAGAAAACAGGTACTCATGGCAAACTAAAAGGGAAGTTTGGGGTAATGGTTTTTTTTCTGCACACAGCAAAACCTGTAACAAGTATACATGAATACCTGTCAGTTAACTAAACTGAATAGCATGGAGTCTGAAGACAGACACAGAGAGTTCAATTCCAAAATGAAAAAAAAAAACAGTATCTCTGAATCAGTTGCGGAGAAATCACTTTCTCTCTGTTTTCTCTTTACACTACAGGGTCACTGAGAGAGCCAAACACAATTGCTGTGTGTTGATGCTATTAGTTACTGTTATTGCTATACTCCTCAACGTTTTCCCTCCCTAATATTTGGCACAATTAGAAAGTGAATGAAAGCTAAAGCAGTCAGTCCATTTGTTGGAAATGTAAACAGGAATATGTTCCTCATCCAAATATTATTCTGCTAAACTCACGACTTTGTGGGTATTTCCTTTAAGCCATTGATACCACGTACAATCTCTAACAATTAGCTTGCTCTTTCATATAAGATGAGTCAAGGACTTTGGCTGCATGTCAACAGACCATTTGACTTAAAAACCACCAAATATTTGACGTTAAACATTAGTAGTATTCATAAAACTGAAGGCAAATCAGTTTTATTCTGGTGTCTGTTAGGAAGCACATGCAATACCATCAGGTCACATTAAGCAAGCAGACATGTTAGCAATGAGGACAGTGAATGCGCACTGCCATGTTACCACAGTCCTTTCAAATAACCTTAAGAATACAAATACATTACAGACATTACTACAGTTTAGGTAAAATTTTGTAGACCTCTAAGAGAACATATTCTTTGTTTTATTGATTGAAATAATGTTTTTTAACCATAATGTGTACTTTGAAGAAACCAGTTTTAAGCAGCTTAGTTAGGATTACAAAAATTATTTGAGTATATGGTTGCTTACAGAGAGATTATAAAAACCACAACACTTTAGAGCTAAGAAGAAAATCGAAATAGCATCTAAACCAACTCCCTCAATTCACAGAACAGGCTGACTCACTTAAGCACATGAGTCCCTGGTTCTGATGTCAGTTTCACATTACAATTACTTCTGTAAAATTATGTAAATTGTATTATTAAACTTTCTTTTAACTCTTTGAGGGCAGTTAAGTTGGTTTAGAAAGGTGGTATCTTTATACAACTCAAGAAAAACAATTTTAGTAATCCCAAATAAACTGAGTCAACTGTTACTGAAAGATATGGTGGACATGAAATCATTTAAATATGCAATTATCCATTAAGTTAACATATCTCTTCTCCATTCACTTCATATCACTTAAAAATAGCCATACAATCCAAGCTTTTATACTGAGCATCAGCATTACTAACATGTAGATTTGATATTTCTACACCCTTTTTTAATGCAAAAAAAGCCTTATTTTCAGCTATATTTTGGTAAAAAGATGAAGTAAAGCTGAATACTTTCATATTCCAAGAGCAGTAACATTATTTTATATTTTTTGTAGATAGGCAACTTGCAAAAAAAAAAAAAAAACAAAACTGTGTAAAATACTATTCAAGAAAGTTTAGGTATAAAGAATGCATTTCATTACTAACTTAAAACTTTTAATAAGAATTACTACTGTAGTCTGAGCTTGAAAATAAATAAGCTTTTGAAATTCAATAGCACATATCTGACTAAGATAATGAACTTAATTTCTTTTTGATTTGGAAATACTTTACTCTAATATCATAATTTAATGTATTCACAATTTATTTGAATATCAAAAGAGAAAATGTCCATGTTTTCTTGGGTCCACATTTATGCACCAAACTTTAAAATATTGTTTTGAATATATTACAATGATAAAAAATATAATTTAGTCAGGATATGACCCAACTGTTTATGTAAGTTTCGGGCAGTGTTTCTTTTTATTGAGGAAGGGTGAGGCACTACATAGCCCTAGCTAACCTGTAACTCCCTATGTACACCAGGCTGACGTCCAATTTGCAATAATCCTCCTTCAGCATCTGGAGTGCTAGAATCACAGGTATGCACCACAGTGCCTGGCTATTATTGTTTATGTTAATATGTCAAAAAGGAGAAATTACTCTATTGCTAATTATTCTATTTTATTCTATTTTCTAAACATCTGGTCACTTTATGCATTGCATATATAAATGTTTTAATGTCCACTTTTGTAAGTGAAAATGTAACATGCATAAGCAATGCAATAACATGCTTCTCACACCACCTTACCACATCATCTGCCAAAGTTTTTATTTGAATGTTCTATTAAAACCAAAAGAAAACAAACAAAAGAAATACCAGTCAGAAAAGAGAAATTCATGGATCGAACAACAGTTATCTGAAGGAATTGAATGATTCTCATCTTTTACCAGATTAAATTTCCAAAATAAAATTTACAAAGTTCAACATTCAAATAATACAACCATCAAAAAATGAAATATAGGAATTACAAAATAAGGCTTGCTTGTAAACAATTCAATAATCCTCAGGATTCAAAAGGTATTTCAAAATCTTACAATAGCATACAAACAGTATGAATTCTAGATCTCACTATGTAAGTTCAGCCACACATCACTTCATGACAATGATATGCTTCAAGAAATGCACAGTAAGTGACTGCATCATTAGGTAAACATCACAGAACGTACTCAAGAAAACCAGGATGTCATTAGATAATACACTATTACAGGATCCCCATCATATGTGCACACCCATCTCTGATTCAGACTCTCATGTAGCACATGACAGTACATTGAAATGTCATTTATGACATATATTTAAGATAGAACCATTCCACAATGGTTAGAAATTGAATTTAGCTCTTCTGACTTGTTTCATAATCTTGTGTTACAGAAGCTGAATAAAGTATATTTAACATGATCATGGATGTTGGCATGTGTTTTTACTAAGTAAAATACAGTATTTTCGTTGCAGAGAATTCTACTGTGAGTTTTCAGTAAGTCCAAACGGCTTGCTCTCAAAATGTCAGGAAATTTCCTACAATGACTACTATCCTCCCTGTGCTATTAAAGATAACCCTTCCCTAGAACAGTTGTGGCAAATGTACTAGTGTATACAAAGATCTTTTCTATACTTTGAATTCTTTGATTTCCTCAGGAATTTAAACTTCTAATCCCTGTATTAAATCATCACAAACCACAAACAATCTTTATTACCTTAGAAAAAGATTAGAGGGGCTTGCAAGATGGCTTAGTAGGTAAAGTGCTCACTGAACAAATGGGAAAACCTGAGGTTGAAGCCAACATTAAACCAGGTGCAGTACTGTGCATCTATAATCCCAAGACTTTAACAATAAAATGAGAGGCAGTGGCAGGATAGCTAGTGGGCCAACTATGTAGCCAGGAACAACAAAGAGGCCCTGTCTCAAACAAGATAAAGAGGTGAGGACCCAGAAACACCCAAAGTTGTCCTCTGACCTCCACTCAGCCATGTACATGCTCTGGAATACATGTATACACACACTCCATACACACAGAGACACATGCATGTGCCCATATACATACACACACGCATGTGCCCACACACACATATATACACACATACATGTATATGCTCCCCTACACACGCAAACGAATCATACACAAACACAAAAGATAAAATGGGGATTATTTATGTCAAAACTAAAGAAATATTTAAACGATTAATTCATCTTAGAACTTTCTCCACCAACTATTTTCTCTTGAGTTTCCTTGGTGAGTTACAGAAAACTTTCATGCACGGTAATGGACTTGATTTCTTGTAAAGCGCAATTACAGACCTGAAGTGACCCTGCTAACATCTGACATGAGCCTGTCCACCTGGGTTTTTGAGATAGATTACATAACTCTTTAAGCAACTTCTGCTTTCCTTTTCTTCTCCTTCGGGGTTATAAAGCTATGATTGGAAACATCTATATCTCTAAAGCAAGAATATAAATTAGGAGAAAAATGATTTATTTTAGTCAAATTCCCTAAGTTAAGGTACACGTGTGTCAGAAATGCTTCAAATCTGTATCTCAACTGAACACATGTTGACAATTTAATCAGTGGAGACAAACACAAGAAAAATAGAAATGCTAGTTATCTTTTCACTTGGCTTTACAGGAGGAGTATGGAATCTTCTAACAATTCTCTATTTTTGAAGTAGCATCCTTTTTGTTCACAATAAGCCACATAATATGAACAGGTAGAGTTCAGTGGAATTTAAGATAATCTGAGCAAAAGTTCTCATTTACAAGTAAGGGTGTACCATTTATGCTAATGGTACCACTGCATTCCATTTGTCTATGCTTAAGACTTCTACAATATGTCAGTATTCATTTCCAATAGCCTAAAGACTAACTGTTCAGTAACCACACACACACACACACACACACACACACACACACACACACCAAAGCTCTACCTCAAGCCACTATCAGCTCTTACCCAGATTTCCTTAGCAACCTCCTATTTTGTCTCCGTTATTCTAGCTTTGTTCTCTTACAGTGAGTTTTGAAAGGGACAAAGTAACACCGTGAAAACCAAAGCCATGTCACCCCCCTACTCAAACCTGCAATGACTCTATTTTCCCTTCCAGTGCAACTCAGATTCATTACAATGACTACAAGACCCTGACCTCATTTCTTACTGCTTCTCCTTCATTCAACTAGCTCCATTCACACCAACCACCTCACTGCTCCCAAGAAAAGCAATCACCCACAGGAATCAACTCTTCCCTCTGCCTGCAACATTCATTTCTGTTATCTGTATGACTTGTTCCTTAATCCCCTAGCAATGTTTTTTCCTCAGTAAGGCTTACTCTGGAAATACTGTTCTAGTAATAATGTGGGCCTAATCCCCATATTCCTGATTTTATTTCCTTCTTCAAGTAAAACTTATTATGCTCATCTATAATCTATTGTTCTTGTCTGTTGGCTTTTCTTTCTTTTCTCTAGTGCTGGGGATGTAACCTGTGGCCTTGTACATGTTAAGCAATCACTCTTCCACTGAGCTATAGCCCCAACCATTTACATCTGTTCTGTTCCCTATAATATGGGCTATATATGGATACGAATTTTTCTGTCTGGTTTTGGGCTGTGTTTCTGATGCCAAAAACAATGCTTGGTACACTAAGGCACAATAATGATTATGAATGGCTCTCATACTCCCTTTCATAAATATTTAATGCCTCATGGTACTGTAAGGACTAATGACCCAAAGGCATTCAAGCTCTGTATGACTTGGCCCCAGGCCACCTTCTACTTCTTCCCTCTTGACCCTTGTATTACATAAAACAAAAACTGAAATCTTTTACTTACTGCATGTCCTATAATGTTCTGTTTATAGCTTTGCAGATCCCTTGACCTGGAATGTCCCTTTTAGGTATATTTCTATTTCTAGCACCTCTTAAATTTAAAATTTGAGTATTGACAAACAAAATGTGGAACTCTGGTTGAAAATAAAACTTGATCATGTCTAAGCTCTATTTTATTCTTGAAGAATTGTTTCCCTAATACTTATTTTCAAGAATGATACAGCACCCCAAGGCACAAAGAAAACTATATACATGTAAAAAATTATCCCAATTACTTATGATAGAGAGCCATAAAAAACACTCTGCTATGTTGATTTATAATTTTTTCCACTATGGAACATACATTCTATATAAATGTGAACATTTACTATAATATGGCTATTTCCTAATACATTTGTCTCGCTAAAATATTTGTTTTCAGGAGCTAGAGAAATGGCTCAGCAGTTTAGAGCACATACTACTCTTGTAGAAGATCCAAGTTCAGTACCCAGCTCCCACATCAGGTGACGCATAAGCACTCTAACTCCAGCTCCAGAAGACCCAACACCTTTTCTGATCCTGCAGGCACCTGTACACATACATTAGATATTCATGCAAACACATACATAATATGCACATAAAAATTTTAAAATGTTTATAATTTTATTTCACAAATACCATATTTCTTATTTCTTTAAAATTGTTTGAGAGAGAAAAAATGACCATGGCATGCTGAAAAGGAAAATCTTTAGCAGTTTAGAGACTGAGTTTCAGAAACTGATTCTTGGACACTGTATACTAAAAATGTACTAAAAATCATAATATAAGTCACAATTAAATGACCATCAATAGAAAATAAATACTTTCTGCCACATGACTGAATGTCAGTGAAAAGGAAATGTACAAAAGCAATCCATTACAGTAACAAAATGGCACCAAAGATGCAGTTCAAAACTGTTAATAGCTGCTTTGGGGCAAGATTAAATCACTCACGTTCATATGAACTGATCTTTAAAACACATTTCAAAATTTCTGCATTAAAGTACACTTTCATACAATTGAGCATGGTAGTGTACACCTTTAATCCCAGAAACTTTAATCTGGGATTAATTAACCCCAGCGTTTAATCTACCTCATTCTGGGGAGGCAGAAGCAGGTGGATCTCTGACATTTAGATGAGGCTGATCTACATAGCAAAGTTCTAGGACAGCCAGAGCTACACAAAGAAACCCTGTCTGCATTATAGTGCAAGGATTGAGCATTCACCAAGCATGCATGACAAACCATGACTTAGGCCCTCAGAGCATAAAAATGGCATTTTAAAATGAATAGATAAACATAATTTCATTTCTAAATGTTCTTTAAGGAAAAGTTCTGAAATATTTTCTGAATTTTATTTATACAGATGTAAATATCTTTCCCTCAAACCACATGGAAGTAAACATGGCTCTTACTCCTTTGTACACACTATAAAAATATACATATACATGTACTCAAGTAAAAACCAAAAGATAAAAGTGACCCCCAAAACTGGAATCACAGCCTTGAATTAAAAGCACTGATTAAAGTCATTTTGGTAAGTTTTTATTATGCAAATCTAATGATAATGATCATTACAGTGGGGGCATATTACATCAATAAGTATAGTGACCATATATTTTCATTAAATTCAATTCTGAAGAAGCAATCAAACTATGCATTAGTCAAGCAATCAGAGTTTATTAAACTTCATTTATGATGACCTATATTAAATATAACAGTGCAGTATTATATAGCATTACCTAATTATAAAAGTATTGCTCTAGAATCTCAACCCTTTAAGAATAAGAGAACTGGTGGACTTACATATAAACTCTAATGCCAAAGTTCTGATTGCAATGCAAGAGATCATTATTGCAAGAAAATTAAGCTTTAATTTTCTCAATCAGGCAGAAATTAACAAAGGCAGCAAGATGTAAAGAGTCAACTCTCTCATGGCTAATGTTACATGGAAATACAATGCTTTATAAACATTGTGCAATTAGTCTAGCACCACAGAAATTGGGCAACTAAATTGGATGTAATTCAAAAGTCTCATTGTCAACTCAAAAAGTCAATCACTGTATTTGACAACTTTCTTCTCCTTTAAAGAAAATCAATAAGTTGGCCATTACAACAAAGATAAATGGTCAATTATTCACCCAGCTTTAAGGATCTTGCTCTCCAACAGACCAGGGTAATGGGACACAGAAAGACACATTCAAATCAATATAACAAATATTTGAGCATCTACTATATAGGTTCCAGTTTAGTTAGAGATCAGAGGATTGAAAGAATAATCACCGAAAACATGGGGAAACAGGGAGTGCTGTGGGAGATACGATGAAGCGGTACAGCATAGCCTGAACATACATTCCAAGTTAGAAAGACCTTGAGGAAGTGAAGCAAGGGAGTCAAAATCCACTAGGCAGGGTGGGATTCCTCTACACGTCATGTCTACACAATACCTACCTATTCAGATTGGAAGCAGTCATACGGAAGAAATTCTGCCTTTCTACTTTTCAGATTTTATACTCTGAACTTTCAGAGCTAGCATGCCCAATCAAAGTAAGTCCAAGTCATCTAAACACCTAGTAATCAAAATCAACATTTTAAGCAATCATTGGAATCCTGCTTAGAGATTTTGTGTTAGTTTAGTAGCTCTCTGTTCTATTTATTTCAGCAAGAAAATTATAATCTGATTTTTAGAAGCAAGTTCAACATAGAAGTTTGCTTCTAGGATGACGGGAGAAAAAATTTAACTTCAATACCAGGAAGCATTTACTACCTGTATTTAAAATTACCCAAAACCATTCTTTCTTCTCCTTTTTAACATAAGGGTCATTTTCCAACAGAAAGACATCATCTTAGGCAATATTGTCCTCCACCACAATTAGCATTTATGAATACATGCTAGACAAACTGGCAGCATGCTAAGCACTGCAAATTTAAAGAGACATGAGCCTGCTTCCAAAGGCCAAAACACTAACAGATGAAAAGATGAACTTATTGACACTAAATTCCAATTATCCTCCTTACTTTGCTGGTTAACATCTATAACTCTCTATTTTATCATTTAAGTAGAAAATTTGCTTATAATTTTGTAACATTAAGCACACCATCTCAGAAATATTGTCAAGTTGAAGCCTCAAACTCTAAGCCACCAGAGTTTTTGCTACTACAAATCAAAATTCTTTCCGCCATTGTTCTGACAAAAAACATTCCTTCTGGGATCTTCTTCTAAAGCTGTTCTTTCAATGTAAAGGAATAAAATATTTATATACAAGAGATCAAATATGACACACACTTCCTGCTCTTCCTGCAGGGGTTATTCTCCCCAGATACTGCCTCTCTCTTCCTGTCCCTTCCCAGCTTGCACCCAGAACACCCCCCTCCCCGCTTCATCCTCCCATCTTTGGGGCCACAAAATCCCACAGCCCAGCCTGTTTGGGCGCCTGGACCGGGAATTAAGTGCAGCCAGGCCGGTGGGAGGTCCCCTGCTTCATTAGCCTGCCTGCAGCAAGGTAGGCCCTTTGTCAGCAAGCTGCTTGACCTGCAAGGAGACCTGACTGTCCCACAGAGGATCCATCATTCATTGGGGTGAGTTAGTGCCTGAACCTTGGCAGCTGCCAGGAGAGGGACTACCAACATTCCCCAACCCCCCCCCACTTCCTGCTCTTCCTGCAGGGGTTATTCTCCCTGGATACTGCCTCTCTCTTCCTGTCCCTTCCCAGCTTGCACCCAGAACCTTCCCCCCCCCCACCCCCGGTTCATCCTCCTGTCTTTGGGGCCACAAAAAAATCACAGCTCAGCCTGTTTGGGCGCTGGGGACCTGGAATTGAGTGCACCCAGGCCGGCGGGAGGTCCCCTGTTTCAATAGTCTGCCTGCAGAAAGGTAGGCCCGTTGTCAGTGAGCCACTTGGCCAGCAAGGAGACCTGACTGTCTACCAGAAGATCCATCATTCATTGGGGTGAGTGAATTGAATTTATTGGGGGGAATTGAACTTCTAAAAGAAAACCCAAAGGGGATTATTCAGAGGAAGAAATGGGCAGGCGCCAATGCAAGAATTCCTCCAACAATTTGAAAAACAACATGAAAGCACCAGAACCCAGCGAACTTATAACAGGAGGACTTGAACACACTAATCAAGAAGAAGTAGAGAAAACTGACTTTATGAAAGTAATAGAGTCCCTTAAACAGGAGGTGAAAAACTCCCTTAAGGAAACGGACGAGAAGAATAACAAAAAGTTTAAAGAATTCAGTAAATCCGTAAATGATATCCTAGGAAACCAAGAAAAAGCAATCAAACAGATAATGGAAACAGTGCAAGACTTGAAAACTGAAATGGAGCCAAGGAAGAAAGCACAACCCGAGGGCCAGCTGGATATGGAAAATCTATGTAAATGAACAGAGACTACAGAAACAAGCATAACCAACAGAATACAAGAGATAGAAGAAAGAATCTCAGATTCTGAAGATACCATAGAGAAAATAAACGCACTGATCAAAGAAAACAGCAAATCCAACAAATTCTCATCACAAAACATTCAGGAAATCTGGGACACAATAAAAAGACCAAACCTAAGAATAATAGGCGTAGAAGAAGGAGAAGAATTACAGCTCAATGGTCCAGAAAATATATTTAATAAAATTATAGAAGAAAACTTCCCAAACCTAAAGAAAGATATTCCTATTAAGATTCAAGAAGCTTACAGAACACCAAATAGACTGGATCAAAAAAAATCATCCCCTCGCCATATTATAATCAAAACACAAAACATACAGAATAAAGAAAGAATATTAAGAGCTGCAATGGACAAAGGTCAAGTAGCATATAAAGGTAAACCTATCAGACTAACACCTGACTTCTCTATGGAAACCATGAAAGCCAGAAGGTCCAGGATGGATGTTTTGCAGAAATTAAGAGACAATGGATGCAAGCCCAGATTATTATACCCAGCCAAGCTTTCATTCACTATAAATAGAGAAAACAAAATATTCCAGGATAAAAACAAATTTAAACAATACATACGTAGCCACAAATCCAGCCTTACAGAAATTAATAGAAGGAAATTCACAAACAAAGGAGTCCAACATTGCCCAAAAATAACTCAGACATCTAGTGACCCTTCACCAGCACATCTCAAAGAAAGGAAACACACAATCTCTACTACCAAATAAAAAATGACAACCGGAGTTAATATCCACTGGTCATTAATATCACTTAATATCAATGGACTCAATTCACCTATAAAAAGGCACAGGCTAAGAGATTGGATATGAAAACAGGATCCAACATTCTGTTGTTTACAAGAAACACACCTCAACCACAAAGACAGACATCTACTCAGAGTAAAGGGTTGGGAAAAGGTCTATCAAGCAAATGGACCTAAGAAACAAGCCGGTGTGGCCATACTAATCTCTAACAAAGTTGACTTCAAACTAAAATCAATCAGAAGAGATGGAGAGGGGCACTTTATACTCATTACAGGAAAAATCTATCAGAATGAAGTCTCAGTCCTGAATATCTATGCCCCTAATACAAAAGCACCCACTTATGTAAAAGAAACATTACTAGAACTCAAGGCAGCAATCAAACCAAACACACTGATAGTGGGAGACTTCAACACTCCTCTCTCACCAATGGACAGGTCAATCCGACAGAAACCTAACAGAGAATTAAGAGACTTAATAGAGGTAATGAACTAAATGGACTTAACAGACATCTATAGAACATTCCACTCAAACAGGAAAGAATATACCTTCTTCTCTGCGGCTCATGGAACCTTTTCGAAAATTGACCACATACTCGATAACAAAGCAAATTTCCACAGTTACAAAAACATATTAATAACCACCTGCATCTTATCAGATCACCATGGATTAAAATTAGAATTCAACAACAACGCTACCCCCAGAAAGCCTACAAACTCATGGAAACTGAACAGTCAACTACTGAACCACACCTGGGTCAAGGAAGAAATAAAGAAAGAAATTAAAGTCTTCCTTGAATTTAAGGAAAAAAAGACACAACATACTCAAACTTATGGGACACTATGAAAGCAGTGCTAAGAGGAAAATTCATAGCACTAAGTGCCCACTTAAAAAAACGGAGAAAACACACATTGGAGACTTAACAGCATACCTGAAAGCTCTAGAAAAGAAAGAAGCAGACTCACCTAGGAGGAGTAGAAGACTGGAAATTATCAAACTGAGGGCAGAAATCAACAAAATAGAAACACAGAAAACAATCCAAAGAATCAATGAAACAAAAAGCTGGTTCTTGGAGAAAATCAACAAGATTGACAAACCCCTAGCCAAACTAATCAAACGGCACAGAGAGAACACACAAATTAATAAGATCAGAAATGAAAAAGGGGACATAACCACAGACACAGAGGAAATTCAGAGAATCATTAGATCTTACTACAAAAGCCTGTATGCCACAAAATTGGAAAATGTAAAAGAAATGGACACTTTTTTAGATAAGCACCATATACCAAAGTCAAACCAGGACCAGGTGAACAATCTAAATAGTCCTGTTAGTCGTGAAGAATTAGAAACTGTTATCAGAAACCTCCCTACCAAAAAAAGCCCAGGACCAGAAGGTTTCAATGCAGAATTCTACCAGAACTTCCAAGAAGACCTAATACCTATACTCCTTAAGGTATTTCATAATATAGAAACAGAACAGTCAATGCCAAATTCCTTTTATGAAGCTACAAATACCCTGATACCTAAACCACACAAAGACTCAACCAAGAAAGAGAATTACAGGCCAATCTCACTCATGAACATCGATGCAAAAATTCTCAATAAAATACTGGCAAACAGAATCCAAGAACACATTAGAAAAATTATCCACTATGATCAAGTAGGCTTCATCCCAGAGATGCAGGGCTGGTTCAACATACGAAAATCTATCAATGTAATCCATCATATAAATAAACTGAAGGATAAAAACCATATGATCATCTCATTAGATGCAGAAAAAGCATTTGACAAAATTCAACACCCCTTTATGATAAAGGTCTTGGAGAGATTACGGATACACGGGTCTTTCCTAAATATAATAAAGGCTATTTACAGCAAGGCGACAGCTAACATCAAATTAAATGGAGAGAAACTCAAGGCCATCCCACTATATTAGGAACACGACAAGGCTGTCCACTCTCTCCTTATCTCTTCAATATAGTGCTTGAAGTTCTAGCAATAGTAATAAGACGACACAAGGGGATCAAGGGGATTCAAATTGGAAAGGAAGATGTTAAACTTTCGTTATTTGCAGATGATAAGATAGTGTACATATGCGACCCGAAAAACTCCACCAAAGAACTCCTACAGCTGATAAACTCCTTTAGTATCGTGGCGGGATACAAGATCAACTCCAAAAAGTCAGTTGCCCTCCTATATACAAAGGATAAGGAAGCAGAGAAAGAAATCAGAGAAGCGTCACCTTTCAAGATAGCCACAAATAGCATAAAATATCTTGGGGTAACTCTAACCAAGGAAGTAAAAGACCTATTTGACAAGAACTTTAAGTCTTTGAAGAAAGAAATTGAAGAGGATACCAGAAAATGGAAGGATCTCCCTTGTTCTTGGATTGGGAGGATCAACATAATAAAAATGGCAATACTACCAAAGGCAATCTATAGATTTAATGCAATCCCCTTAAAGATCCCAACAAAATTCTTCAAAGATCTTGAGAGGACAATAATCAACTTTATATGGAAGAACAAGAAACCCAGGATAGCCAAAACAATCTTATACAATAAAGGTACTTCTGGAGGCATTACCATCCCTGACTTCAAACTCTATTACAGAGCTACAGTATTGAAAACAGCTTGGTATTGGCATAAAAATAGAGAAGTCGACCAATGGAATCGAATAGAAGACCCAGATCTTAACCCACAAACCTATAAACACCTGGTTTTTGATAAAGGAGCTAAAAGCACACAATGGAAGAAAGAAAGCATCTTTAACAAATGGTGCTGGCATAACTGGATGTCAACCTGTAGAAGAATGAAAGTAGATCCGTGTCTATCACCATGCACAAAACTCAAGTCCAAATGGATTAAAGACCTCAATATCAATCTGAACAGACTGAACCTGTTAGAGGAGAAAGTGGGAAGTACTCTACAACATTTGGGCACAGGAGACCGCTTCCTACGTATAGCCCCAGCACCACAGACATTAAGGGCAACATTGAATAAATGGGACCTCCTGAAGCTGAGCAGCTTCTGTAAAGCAAAGGACACTGTCACTAAGACAAAAAGGCAGCCTACTGACTGGGAAAAGATCTTCACCAACCCCGCAACAGAAAAAGGTCTGATCTCCAAAATATATAAGGAACTCAAGAGACTAGACTTTAAAATGCTAATTAACCCAGTTAAAAAATGGGGCACTGAACTGAACAGAGAATTCTCAACAGAAGAAGTTGACATGGCCAAAAGACACTTAAGGGCATGCTCAACCTCCTTAGCAATCAGGGAAATGCAAATCAAAACAACATTGAGATACCATCTTACACCTGTCAGATTGGCTAAAATCAAAAACACCAATGATAGCCTTTGCTGGACAGGATGTGGAGTAAGGGGTACACTCATCCATTGCTGGTGGGAATGCAAACTTGTGCAACCACTTTGGAATGCAGTGTGGAGGTTTCTCAGGAAATTTGGGATCAACCTACCCCAGGACCCAGCAATCCCACTTTTGGGAATTTACCCAAGAGATGCCCAATCATATTACAAAAGCATTTGTTCAACTATGTTTATAGCAGCATTATTTGTAATAGCCAGAACCTGGAAACAACCTAGATGCCCTTCAGTGGAAGAATGGATGAAGAAAGTGTGGAATATATACATATTAGAGTACTACTCGGCGGTAAAAACAATGACATCTTGAATTTTGCATGCAAATGGATGGAAATAGGAAACACCATCCTGAGTGAGGTAACCCAGGCCCAAAAAGATGAACATGGGATATACTCACTCATAATTGGTTTCTAGCCATAAATAAAGGACATTGAGCCTATAATTCGTAAAAAAAATCCTAGAGAAGATATATAAGAAGGTGAATCCAAAGAAAAACATACAGTTATCCTCCTGGATATTGGAAGTAGACAAGATTGCCGGACAAAAAATGGGAACTTGGGGGTGGGATGGGATGGGGGGATGGGGGGATGGGGAGAGAAAAGTGTGAAGTGGAGGATGGGAAGAGCTTGGGGGAATAGGATGGTTGGGATATAGGAAGGGTGGATATGGGAACAAGGAATTATATATCTTAATTAAGGGAGCCATTCTAGGGTTGGCAGAGACTTGACTCTAGAGGGGTCCCCAGGTGTCCAGGAAGACGCCCCCAGCTAGTTCCTTGGGCAGCTGAGGAGAGGGAGCCAGAAATGTCCAGATCTTATTGCCATACTAATGAATATCTTGCATATCACCATAGAACCTTCACTTGGAGTTGAATGGAGAAAATGACAGAGCCCCACATAGGAGCACCAGATTGAGCTCCCAAGGTCCTAATGAGGAGCAAAAGGAGGGAGATCATGAGCAAGGAAGTCAGGACCGTGAAGAGTGCTTTACCCATTGAGATGGTGGGACAGATCTAACGGGAGACCACCAAGTCCAGTTGGAATGGGACAGATGGAACAGGGGACCAAACCGCACTCTCTGAATGTGGCTGACGGTGGAGGAGGACTGAGAAACCAAGGACAACGGCGATGAGCATGAACTCTACAGCATGGACGGGCTCACTGTGAGCCTTGTCAGTTTGGTTGCTCACCTTCCTGGACTTAGGGAGAGCTGGGAGGACCTTGGACTTAACATAGTGAAGGGAACCCTGATGGCTCTTTGGCTTGGAGAGGGGCGGAGTGGGGGTATGGGTGGAACGGAGGGGAGGGAACGGGGAGAAGGAGGGGAGGAGATGGAAATTTTTAATAAAAAATGAGAAAAAAAGAGTTCAAATATAACATCAAAGTTCAGGGCTTCAGTTTTCCTCATGAAGCAAACAACTGGTACTATATGAAATTAGTTTTCTTAGTCTGTCCTAACAAGCTATAAGCTCAATATGAAATGAACTGTACCACCATAAACTTGAACATCAGGATAGTTAACTATGGTATGGGAGTCCAACAGTCTCTTCCATTTAATAAGCATGATCCACCTTCGGACATGCTCAGGAAATGTATGCTGGCCACTTAGATGTTCAACAACAGTTCCTAATAATGAGTTGGTGAAAGCCACTTAATATCTGAATTAAGTAAAAACAATTGCAGGAAATACCAAGCTTTTTATAGTAAGAGCTTCTTCTACAGGCACAGAAATTAATTGGTTTGCTGTGTATTAAATCATCTGAGATAGGAGGGAGAATTTAACATGAAAGTTTTTCCTTCTTGAACTACGAATTAAAAAAATAGGAATAGAAAATCTAGCCTTACATAATTACAGGTATTTCAATATTTCAATGCAGTAATTAATATATTACATTATACTTGGATCAATGAGTTAGCCAAATGGAGAATTATGATTAATAAATAAAATTTTACCTTCTCTGTTAACAAATGTATGAATGAATTAAGCAAATATTAAGCAAGTACCCATTGTTAAGCAACCAGCACTTTATGGTATATAGAAATATAAGGCATGATTCATTCCTGAAGGCATGTGTAATCCAACCAGAAGTGAAAATTAACCACATAAAAACAAGTCAATAATGAAATACTGAAGGTCTGCAGTTTCTCCTCCTCTACCAAATTATCCTCTACTATAAAGACAACATTACCCGCTATCTGTAAGACCTTGTTCACTATCTACATGTTCTAGAAAACAAGTCCCCTCTTAGGAGAGATTTCAAGAGTCTTATTAGCTTTCTAATCACTAACACTTCAACAACCACTGGCATCTAATACTTGTTCAAGTATTTGGTGGACAAATTCTTTTAAGTACAAAAAGAATTCAGGGAAGAAATGGTTTAACTATTTCTGAAGTGGAACTTGGTTGAGAAACTCTAAGAATTGCACACTAAGGGGAGCAGAGAAAAATGTAGAGTTCAATAAAAAAAAATCAATAAGAAACATGAGAAAGAAAGTAAGGACCATGAGGGGTGCGTTCACCCATGGAGACGGTGGGACAGAACTAACGGGAGATCACAAACTCCAGTTGGATTGGGACTGATGGAACATGAGACCAAACCAGACTCTCTGAATGTGGCAGACGGTGAAGGCTGACAGAGAAGCCAAGGACAAAGGCACTGATCTTTGATCCTTCTGCATGGACAGGCTCTGTGGGAGCCTTCTCACCTTGGTTGATCACCTTCCTGGCCCTGGGGGGAGTTGGGAGGACCTTGGTCTTAACATAGAGTAGGAACCCCGATGGCTCCTTGGCCTGACAAGGGAGGGAGGGGGGTATGGGGAGAGGGGAAGGGGGAAGGGGGAGGAAGAGGGGAGAAGATGGAAATTTTTTAAATATAAAAAAATAAACCAAAAAATAAAGAAAAAAAAGAAAATTCTTCCCCCAGCTTCCAAAAAAAAAGAATTGCACACTAATCCCTTGATAGGAATAATATCCATGAAGAGGGAAAGAAGGAAGGAAGTCAGATAGAGGAGCCAGCACTCTGCTTCAGGGAAGTTGGGAGGAATGGCCTTGGGAAACAAAAGATTCAAGAGGAAGAGCATTATATTTTCAAGATGCAGGCTGTGGTCAATAGAGTAACTCTTGAAATCCACAAGGGGTAATCTACATTATTTGCCAAACTCTGGGGGCCTAAGTACTTCCAGATTCACAGAAGGAAATGGGGGGGTAGTTTATTTTATTGAGCTATACATTTTTCTCTGCTCTCCTCCCTTCCTCTCCTCTCCCCTTCTACCTTCTCCCATGGTCCCCATCCTCCCAATTTACTAAGGAGATCCTGTCTTTGACTACTTCCCATGTAGATTAGATCCATGTAAGTCTCTCTTAGGGTCCTCATTGTTGTCAAGGTTCTCTGGGATTGTGAACTGTAGGCTGGTATTTCTTTGCTTTATGTCTAAAAGAGTGAATTCATATAATAATTGTCTTTCTGGGTCTGGGTTATTTCACTCAATATGATGTTTTCTAGCTCCATCCATTTGACTGCAAATTTCAAGATGTCATTATTTTTTTCTGCTGTGTAATACTCCATTGTGTAAATATACCACATTTTCTTTATTCATTCTTTGGTCAAGGGGCATTTAGGTTGTTTTCAGCTTTGGATATGACAAACAATGCTGCTGTGGACATAGTTGAACACATAGTAGTATGATTGAGCATCCTTTGCGGGGAAGGCAGTGATGTTTTCAAAATGCTGAATTTTGATAGCATGGATACACAATCTTTTCTGGAACTTTTGAAACTAGATATGCTTTGGAATTCCAAGTAATTCAAGTTTGAGAAACATGATTACATGTACAACAAACAACAAAATAAATCCAGGAATATCCACAGTAGCATACTGAATTACATTTGAGTTCAGTAATAAAACAAGATGTTCTATCAAACAGGTTAAATAAAGTCTATCACAGACTTAAGTAGACCAAGTTATATGACCAAATTATAAAAGGTTGTTTTCAGAGTTTACATGTTTTAGAAATTCAGAAAGTGGTTGTGGCCCCATGATATTCATTATTGACTGAAGAAAGACTCAAAAGCTCAAAAGAAACTTGCAATAATTAGCAAGTTTGGTCTTTTCTATGAGTGGCAATATTTGGTTTATGCTATGAAAAAATTAAAATTGCCTAAAAATCAGAGTGCAAAGCTAGCCACTAGTTAGCCATTGAGGCCAGGCTGTGTTGCCATACACCTCTAATCCCAGCACTAGGGAAGCAAAGGCAGACGGTCCTCTGTGAGTTCAACTCCCAAGTTTTTATTATTAAAACCAAATGGAATCCATGCTATACCTATGTATGTAACAGCAACCCTCTACTTAGCAGTATGATAGGAACCCTATATATGTTGCCTCTTTTTTATATTTATTTATTTATTATGTATACAATATTCTGTCTGTGTGTTTGCCTACAGGCCAGAAGAGGGCACCAGACCTCATTACAGATGGTTGTGAGCCACCATGTGGTTGCTGGGAATTGAACTCATGACCTTTGGAAGAGCAGGCAATGCTCTTAACCACTGAGCCATCTCTCCAGCCCCATGTTGCCACTTTTTAACACCCACAATAATGCTATGGAGAATTATTTTATTTTGCATTAGCATTTGTAATTAGTGTTGAAGTCATATGATTAAAGTCCCATGCTCTGAAATCTCTATCTCATTCCGAAGCCTTTGGTAAACAGTATGGGTCAGTATAACACTCCTGGTTAAGGCTTGAGCTTGTTTGTCAGTCTTGGTCTTTCTTTAGCCACTTTGCTACACTGACAGTGCGTATTTCACCTCACCATTCTTTCTTCTTTACTTGGCCATCTCGCATTTATCCTTTCTGCTCTTAGCTAAGGTTACTGTTCTCTTGTAGTGAGTAACCGATGGTTGTTGACCTCCCCCATTTATAATTATCAGATTACAATTATTTTTAATTGTCTTCCTTGCTATACTGGGAACTCAAATATTGTCAGGACTAAGAATCTCTCCTCCACCTCTCTGCCTGAATATCAATCTCTACCCATATCTCTCTATATTCCTTTTTGTGTTGTTAATTGTTTTCAAAGTCTTCTGTGCAGCTCAAGCTAGCCTTGAACTGTCAATCCTCCTGCCTCACTCTCCAGTTCTGGATTTGCAAGCATACACAACCACACCCAAACACAGGTCTAGGTCTTATCCTTCTTTGTTCCTCTTACATCTTTGGAGATTTTAAACAGTGTCTAGCATAGAGTGAGCATCCAGATTTGTAATGATTGATGGAACTGTGGCTGGGAAAAAGAGGAGTGAAAGAAGAAAAAAGAAATCCAATTGTTATGATAAGAACATAGATTAGGTGGTAGCAATTGGAACAGAGAAAGCTCTTAGTATATGTAATTTTGTTTAAAATTACCCTTGTTATTGAAGCAATGTACCCAGACATATGATTGTTGTTTGTATTAAATAGAGTAATCTAAATATATGCTGTTGTGATTACTGTCTTTACAACACACAAATAACCTCTAAATGGCTATGATTACTACTACTAGATACTTCACCTTACAATGACTTGCCATGCATCTACTTCAAGCAGCTTTTATAAATAACCACATCATTTATTTTTCCGATGCAGCTGAAAAATTAATCTGACAAAACAAAATGATTCACTCCTTTAAAGCTTCAAGAGTATAAATTGCCTAAAACTGAAAATTACACCTGAATTTTGAATATGTTATTACTAAACCTAATTTTATAGGGAAAATGCATAAAATTCAACCAAAAGTTTTAGTTAATGACATTACCTGTACTTTTAGCTGATATTTCTGAACTCCCTAACAATCAGGAATGAGTCAAATCTAAAAGTCTGTTTAGTTCAGGTTTTTAGCTCTTGGGAAACATGAATTCAAAGATGCAACACAAAGCCATGGTTTCCATGTAAAAGCAGAAAAGCTTTGGTCTCGAGAAAGCCAGGCAGCTTTTTCAGACTCACACAAGAAATTTTTTAAAGCATCTTATAAAATCAACCTTAGAATAATACATTGACAAATATTTTAAAACTAAAAAGCTTGAGGAGAATATGATGATATGTTAGTAGCCAAAAAATAATCCAATTTTCAGAAGGCTTACAATACAGAATTCGGTATTTTAAAAAATGTATAAAATTGTTTAAATTTGATTTTTCTCGACAGGCTTCAGATTCTTTGTTCAGTAGTGGTAGCTTTGGTAAATGCATTCCTCTAACAGGGAGCCTTAGCTCTGTATTTATTTTCAGTTTTTAACTCAGTTTTAATATGCTTAAGGCATTCACTTCTGAGCTAGCAAGAGAAACTGTCAAAATAATAAACTGAAAACACCAAAAATGTCACTTATTACTACTATGATTTACAAATTTCATCATAAAGAATTAACAGGTAGTTTTCATTTTGGACATGTTATTATATTAGGCAAACAACAACTGAATTAGTGTTTACTCATACAGGCCACACATTTCTTCTAAACTTGTGCTTGTTAAAATGAGCTCTTTACAAATGTGGATAACTTTGCATATGGAAAGATAACAGTTAACAGAGCAGCAACTATACCTGGCTTTCAAAGCATCATATGTAGTCTAGTCACTGTTTCATTATAAAATAAAAAGCAATGACCCGCACATCGCTTTGTCTGAAAACCTTCAGAACTAAAGCAATAACACTTGCACCTTTACGGAACAAAGCAAATAACTCAAGTATTTTAAATGTTGTGAATCACTTAAATGCTTTAGTGCAAAGATTTTTTTGGCTGAAATCATACTCCTTTCCCCCTAGACATTAGAACAACAGTGGTGCTTGTTTATCAATATATTGATCATAGTTTGTATAAAGCCAGCAAATATGAAGATGCTATTAACCTCTTCTGTAATTCTTGAACTTTACTGGTGTCAACAAAGGAATTCAACCAGTAAAAGAAACCTCTTACACAGGATGTGTATCATATATTTTCACCCAGCACTTCAGTCACACTATTAAACTTGCTAATAGTACTCTCTGTGTCTCTCTGTGTGTAACCTTTTTTAACACAAGAGAAATCCCGACTTCTCCAGCAAAAACTTGAGAAGTTCTAAACTTATTTTAATAGCTTCTGTAGACTTTCCTATTTCCTTCAATACTGAATAATTTGGATTGGTAACTGTTTAGCCAATTAGGAATTAGAAAGTTGAACTTAAATGCCATACAACTAACAGAATAATTTACGGTCAGTGTACTAAAATGAAAATATAAATGTGCTTAAACATTTACAGAATTTTTCTTGCTGTTTTGGTCCCAAATTAATAAGCCATCAGGACAGGAATAGCCAATAATTGTATAAAATACCTAAACTGACTTCTCACCATTACAACTCAATGTTCTAATAATGTTATGCTTACTCTATATAAAATGACTAACTTAATAGCAATAATCAATACTACAGAGAACTTCAACATACATGGGCTGTTTGTAGCCCTGAGATGTTCAGCTATTTCTATCACTGTATTTTCCTACAGAACCAAAGTTTTCAAATGATGGTTAAATTCACAGGTCAACTTAGTGTGCATGTGTATGCACACACAAACATACATACACCCCTATGATACACCTGCAGATTCATAAGCGAAGGAGCTCCAGCTATAATATCCTTTGGAACATTTTCTGTAAAAAATAAACAATTGGACTCGGGTTGTAAAAATGCTTTCCTTCCCTACAGGCAAGGTTGGCTGCACTAGCAATGTTCTACAAGGAGTCAGAGGAAAAACAACTGGCCACTTATTTCAGTGCAAGTGTTCAGAGAGACACAGTCCAAATCCAGACCCTTGAGTACCTGAAATGAGAAACATGGGGCAATGTACTCCTTCTATTAAAAGAAAATATCCTGGAATCTAAATGCCTTTATAAGAACTGCCTCAAGAGTACTTAGGGTGAACTCCTTCAAGAGCTTAAGTATAAATTTGATCCACTAAGTTGAAAGGACGCTGCATTTTCACATATCCATTAAACTTGTAAGATCTCAAATTTCATGAACGATATACAAGAACACTCCTACTTAAGCTTTAAGTGGTGAGCATTTATTATAGGAAAATACTAGAATGTGTTCTTCCCTTTTTAATACCGTAATTGAATGTACTAAGTTAGGCATTTTTCGTGTGAAATGCAGAAATGAGACTACATATAGACCCAAAGCCACTGACAATACCCACTTGGAACATGTCACTTGATTTTGAAGAAGTAGCAGTTTCTTAATAATTTAAGTGACATGGTATCAATCACCAGTAGCTGACTATGACCAGTGCTTCTGTGAGCTACAGCATGCTTTAAGGAGGCAGTAAATACCACAAAACACACCTTTTATCACCCCCACCACCTTGGTTCACATTTGATTACGATATTTATCAACATATAAAATTTCCAAATACAAAGTAGGGATTTCAAGTTAGTAATGAGTATTAGACTTTGGAACATACTCCAGGAATTGGGTTAAATATTGTATACTGATTAGTAATGACACATTACCTCAAAAGTACATGACTGCATGCTTAAATGTCTCACCCATAAAACAATACATAGTTATTTAAACCTTGTCTGTCATGCTTACTGCCAAGTTTCAATGCAAGAAGTCAAATAAATATAGTGAAGGATAGAAGAAAAATGGGGAAGCAAAGGAAGAGAACCAAGGAGATGAAGGGAAAAGGATCAAAAGAAAAGGTGTATGAGAGAAGATGAAGCAAGGGAGAGACTGAACAAATGAGGATCTGTGTTGTTATCAAATTCTGAAGGGCAACAACTAACAGGGAATACTATTGATTTTTAATTTGTATGCTGAAATGGGGGGGGGACGAGTTAGTTAGACCTAAAGAAATAATCAGCAGCTTGACTACTACTAAGAGTCACTAAGTACTGTATACCAGATGCTGTTCTTAGGGCCCTTAATATGATTCCTACAATAAACCTGTACTGTGTGGACTAAATCTATTTGTGATTACTAAACATAGGCACATAGATGTTAAATAAAACTACTTTGTGTAACATCCACTGGCCTATATGCAACAGCATGTCAGCCAAAAACATACCATCACAAAATGAATAGCAAATAAAATACCATGGAGTATGGTGGAACTTGTCACTGCACAGATGGAAATACATCAGCACCCTAATATAATTACGTTTCCTTGCTTGCTTAGAAGGAAACTACTATAAGTTCCCACCCTAAAGTCTTACAACATTTACATAGCTACTTTCAGAATTCAAGCAAGGGCTATAGAGCACAAAGGTCACATGCCCCAAAGATTACTTCCTATGAACCTAGCTTGTGTAAAAAGAAAAAAAGGTTGTTGGTTTTATTTTCTGACACAGACCTTTCCAGGTGTTCATTTCTCAGCACTTGACAAGCCTACCATAAACTGCAAAGTAGTGTAGTCAGCGTTACCTGCATGCTCACAAGCATTTCACAAGAACCTGGCCCTACTTTCATGAAAAATATAGAAGAAAAATGCTGTGAAATAAATGCTAATGATCTCTGCAAGGAGGATGAATTTTCAGTTTGGATTTGCATTAAAAATATATATTGTATTTATTTAAATTGCATGACAAGAAAATTATATTAGACATAATAAATCTTAAAATAAAAATTAAAAATCTTCCCAGTTTCTGCTGTTATCTACCTAAATATAGTTTCAGCAACACACAAAGTAAAGTATATTAACTTCATCTCTCAAGAATTTGACAATTTCACCATAAACTCTGGAGGTAGTCAATAAGGAAGCCTAACTAACTCCATCAAGAACATAAAACTATAAACATAATGGCCTTACCAAGTGAAAAGCAGGGAGGGTTGAAACCATAGTAAAGTTCCTGGATAACTAGATAGGAAGTAGAAGGCTTGGAGACCACTAAGGATGGACCCCTTCCTCAGAATCACCTTTGAGCCCCACATCCCTCATCCCTGCTTGCAGATCAATATTTAAGAAAGAGAAGCACCAGTCATGGTGGCCCATGCCTTTAGCCCTAGCAGTCAGAAGGGAGAGGAAAGCGCATCTCTATAAGTTCAAGGCCAGCTTGTTCTATAAAGGAGTTTCAGGTCAGCCAGGGCAACACAGAGAAATCCTGTCTCAAAACAAAACAAAAAACGAAAAAGGAATAACTAGACAGGAAAGCATCATAATTGCCCTTCTTTAAGATTTAAAATACCAAAAGGAAGATAGAGTTAGCTAGGGTTTGGTGGGGGACATAAAGGGAGAGCTAGTAGGGCATGGCTACATTTTATAGATTTTTAATGGTTTTGTCTTTATTTTCAAAGGACATTGTTACATGTGTTTTGTTTTTTGTTTTTTATTTTTTCAAAAAAAAATGAAGAAGCTGGGCATAGTGGCACATCTCTTTAATCCTAGCACTTGAAAGTTAGAGGCAGGTGGAAGATCTCTGTGAGTTAGAGGACAGCCTGGTCTAAACAGGTGGGGGAGGGGGAGAGAGAGAGAGAGAGAGAGAGAGAGAGAGAGAGAGAGAGAGAGAGAGAGAGAGAGAGAGATCTGAGTTCTAGCTCTGACATTGGGTGGAAATATGACATTCATTTGTGGGGGGTTGGTTTTGGCTTCTTGATACATTCTAAACTAGCCAAAACATTGCAAGATTACAAAGACTTCCCATAGTCACTTCCCATAAGAATTAATCCAATTTAACCCATCAATCATCTGGTCAGTAAAACACTCCCCTGAAGACATGTAAATAAAATAGAAGAAATAACTATGAAATATGTACTTATACACCCTAGACATCTCTACATACATAGTGATGCTTGTGAAACCTGACTACTAAACCTGTTTCCTTTTCCAAGTTCTAACAGGAAGAATGTAACTTTTCTTTAACCCTGTATCTTTTTTGATACAAGCCCAAATCCTAAAGCTACTTATCTTGATGCTCTGTTCTGCCTGTTTTTCTCTCGGTGTGTCTGTCTTTCTCTGTATCGGTGTCTTTCTCTCTGCCTCACCCACTCCTCTCCGAAGATCCCCATTTGCCTACTTCTTTTCTGACTTCAAGATCAAAGATATAACTTTTCCTTTCACCCTTTCTAGCTTTTCTTGGAATACTGGCCCAAATCATAAACCTGGTCATCCTCACACCTTGGTGGTCCATACTTTTCCTCTAAAAGACCCTCTCCCTCACCCCATGCAGCTGCTCACACATATTTCCCTGATATTTTTTCAGATGCTAAAATTGGTTCTAGCTCTTTCTTCCTTCTAGATTGTTTATTTGAGTCTTTTTATCAAACTGACCAAGAACCATAAGAAGTAATCTGTATAAACTAAAAAACTAAAATGTCTTCTAACGTCTACAGCTTTTATGATTTAATCATTATAGAGTTTTAATGAGGAAAATACTGAAACTGAAAACAAATCAGAAAGGGTTACTTCAGAAATACCCATCTGTAACTGAGTACTTCACAGAAAGTTCTCAGGAAGTACATTAACCAGGACTAAAGCCTGTCAAACTGATAGGGAATTTTCTGCCAAAATCCATGTCAATGTGACCCATCCAGCATAAACATAACATTTCCTCTTACTGAACAGTGATTTGGATTTTCTTCTGCCATCTCCTCTCACAGCAAGCATGATGAATGAGAATGTTCTAACTTAAAGCCACAGTCAACATAATCTAAGCAAACTGAAGTATGTTTGAAGTCTTACAGAGTTTTATATGAGTTCTTTACAAAGATCAATTATGAAAACATCTCAAACATTATAGGGCACAGCATAACATGCTTTCTAAAGAGGGTAAACTAGAAAATTCTTGTCAGGACTAATGTCCTGATTTTGTGCTATACAGCAATCCCACACCATCTGTATTTTTCCTTCCACTGGTTCTGGAAGTTTTTGCAGCACCAAAATGTCAACATTTGCCTTGACTCTTTCAAGAAAGAATATATTCACGTAAGGTATGGTATTATAATTATTCTGTTTTACTATTAAATAATCTTACTGTACCTAATATGTTTGTTCTTTTTAATGCATATGAGTGTTTTGCCTGCATGTATGTCTGTGCATCATATGTAAACCCAGTGTCACAAAAACTAGGCCACAAAAGGGTGCTGGATGTCTGGAACCAGAGTTCCAGATGACTGAATAGCCACATAAGTGCTGGGAATTGAAACATTGTAAACCACCAAGCCATCTATCTCTCTAGCCCCTACTGAATTTAATCTGTAAATCAAACTTCATAACAGTCAAATATGTAGGAGAAAAATTCTCTCTGTGTGTGCGTGTGCGTGTGCGTGTGCGTGTGCGTGTGTGTTACCACTATCTGTTGCTTCGGGCATTTACTAGTAGCCGTGAAATGTGTTCCTTGTGCATAAGGAAACTAAAGACTGATATGCAAAACCAGAAGGGATTATTTTACAAGAAGAGAGTGTTGCTATCAACAAATACAAAGAAAGAGATAACATCAGATGACCCAAGGGAGAAGAATTTGGAAGGAAAAACATTTTGAAAACTGGAAAAAGACACAGGTATACAGTTTGTATGAGTAAACCCAAGTTTGGTAAAGAATATAATTGCCAAGTATCTACTGAGCAAAAAGAGAGACTGTCAAAATGCCTATATGAACATTGTTGAGCTGCCAATTTTCAGGTGAATCCCAAAGATTATGCTGGAGTCTAAGCAAGAATGGTAGCAGGGCTTGGTTAACTTTTAGCAAAAGTGCCTCGAGTTTAGAAGTAGAAGAGAATGGTAAAAATCTCAACCAGTTCAATTAATTTCATTAAGCAGGTTTAAAAGGCCTGTTTAAAAGCCAGGTCTCTAACTTCTAATTTTATAGGATTTACCATATAAAACAACTAACACACATACTCAAAATAAAATAAAAATACATAAAACAAATTTATTTTCAAAATTTTACTACATTCTATTTATTGTGTTATATGCCTGTGTATGAGTAAGGGCATATTCTTGGAACAGCACATGTATGGAGGTCAAAGGAAAACTTGCAGGACCAAGTTTTCTCCTTCTAACATGTGGGTTCTGGGAATTCAACTCATGGTTCCTGGGGATTTTTCCTGTTTGGCAGCCTTAGCCTTTACATACCAAGCCACCTATCCTGGCCCAGAAATAATTATTCAAGAAATGATTTCCCACCTAATGGACAATAGGCAGCAAAGGACAGTGATTTGTAAAAGATGGTACATACAAATGTACTAGAAAAAGAGAAGCCATGCAGACAAAACAAAACAACCCACAGATTTGTGAAAAAATTATCCTGGCCACTCAGTAGCATACTATTGGCACATGTATATAAGGGAACAGCCTATTAATATAAAAAGTCATAGGAACCAAAAAATATCTAGCACTCAACAAGGAAAAAATACACGAAATCTGGCATCCATTTAAAGATTATCAATCCAATCTGTGTGTGGTGGCTCATGCCTGCAATTCAAACTCTCGAGAGACAAGTCAGAAGATCGCCACAAGTTCAAGGCCAGCCTGAGCTACACAAGACCATGTCTGAAAATGTCAGAAACAGCCGAGCAGTGATAGCACACGCCTTTTATCCCAGCACTTGGGAGGCAGAGGCAGGAGGATCTCAGTGAGTTTGTAGGCCAGCCTGGTCTACCAAACAGTTCCAGGACAGCCAGGACTGTTACACAGAAAAACTCTGACTGAAAAACAAAACAAAACAAAATAAAACAAAAAAGTTAAAAAACGCAGAGTTTGGAAGCACAAGCCTTTAATTCTAAATTGTCAAACAGAAGCAGTGAGTTTGAGGATAGCCTGGTCTACATAATGAGTTACAGACTAACCAGAACTAAAAGAGAACCTATCTCACAAAACATTACATACATACATACATATATATATAATGTGAATTTATAATTATATATAGTATATACTTTTTTAAAAAACAAAAAATTTAATAAAATTTTAGTGTTCCAAAAAAGAAAAACTGGCCTTGTTTGTGAAAAAGTATTAAGATCTATAATGAAGCAAAAAAGAAAAAGAAAATTAATGAAATCTGCTCCCTGTGGTGATGCACTGATTAATAGGGATTGGCTAGTTTAAGATGTAGCTAGCTAGAAGTACATTTAAGCTATTGGCCAAACAATATTACAATTAATAAAGTTTCAGTGTGATTATTTCAAGTCTGGGCAACCAGGTACGAACGAGAGGTCTCTTCCTACACTCAACTTCCTAATGCTGTGATCCTTTAATACAGTATTTTATGTTGTAGCAACCCCAACCATAAAATTATTTGTTGTTACTTCATAACTATAATTTTGTTACTGTTATGAATTGTAATGTAAATATCTATGCTTTCCAATAATCTTAGGCAATGCTGGTGAAAAGTTTGTTGATTCCCAAAGGCGTTGCTTCTCATAGGTTGAGAACCACTATTCTAGAGGATTTGATGGCTTCTTTTGGCCTTCAAGGGTACCAAGCATGCATGCACATGATACACATACATACATGCAGGCAAAACATTCATATGCATAAAATTTAAAATTAAATTTAAAAAATTTACTTCTGAAAAATGCCAAATTATTTATGAAATAAAAGACTTCTAAACAACTGATACATCAAAGATGAATGTAAAAAAGAAATTTAAAATTATTTGTAATAAGTGGCAATAAAATCATAGTATATAATAATTGTGAGATGCAACACAAATGCTATGAGAGATTTAGATCAATGGATCCGTTTATCATAAAGTAAGTTCTCAAAGACCTTTAGTTGCTACTTTAAGCAAACAAAAACATCAAAATAAAAATGAGTAAAAATAAAACCACCGTAGGAAAACTATAAAACATTTTTAAAAGATATATAAAAATATTAAATTTAAAAGAATATTGTGACCATAGTTTTATTACTGTATTTTAAGTAAAAATCTAGTCTACAGAACTTCCAAAATACTGAGAAAACAATAAACTGCTAACTAAATTCTTGGTATATGAAAGAGAAGATAGATTTTGGAAAGCTTATCATGGGCATAGCCATCTTTAGACATGAGGCATATGTTTACTGCCTTGACTATGGAGACAGTTTTGTACATATGCAAAAATCAGCATGATGTTCTTATTAAATACTTTTGGATGACTGTATGCCAGTTATGCATGCTATCTAACAAACAACAACAATCTCTGTTTACAAGATTTAACTTTTAATGCACTAGAACATACAAATTCAAGTCACTTTTCCCTTTCAAAATTATAAAAAAAAAATCTCCAAGGGGGAAAAGTGTGATGGAAGTGGCTTTCTCATATTGCATTTCAAAGTATTTATATCTAGATTTTCTTATTAAAGGGATACTGATTGGACATATTTGCATTAATATGTGGGTTTATTATTTTATAGTATCAATTTATCTGTACAGACTTGCTGTTGCTATTTTAACAAAATACTAATATAGATTTTCATGCCCTGACAAAATGAAAGAGTTGTATAGGTCATACAGAAAAACCCTTTAGGTTGATCTTTTGTTTTGGAACAAAGTCACAGGACAAAACATTAAAGAAAAATGAGACAAAAGCAAAAAAGAGGAGACATCTTATTTCCATTCTATTTGTAAAGCATTTTCCATTATAACACTCATATGGTCTATGTATAAGTACCCACTGGATAGTAGTTAGTTAACCCTTCAATTCCTAACCTTTTTTAAATCAATAGAAACCAAGAGAGACTTTTTCTTAATTACTTGTGCAATATCTTATAAAATACTCTCATCTAGGTCACTGAAGCTTGGAGCAAGAACAAGGGTAAGATAGAACACAGCATTCCATCTCACGGATGTCCCACTTCCTCCCAACTATGGCTACTAAGGCCAATGCTGACAGAAGACAAATTTTGACTATTTAATGAATATTGCCATGGAAAAAACATGTCTAATTTAGCCATAAAGATTAAAGTTTAAGGGTTGGAGAGATGGCTTAAGAGCACTCATTAGGAGAATTGGTTCTCAGCACCCATATGGTGGCTTACAACCATCTGTATTTCCAGTCTTAAGAAATTTAATACCCTCTTTTTGCCTCCAAAGGCACCAGGCATCCATTCAGCACATTTGCATACATATAAGTAGGCAAAACATTCATATACATAAATAAATCTTTTTTAAAAGAATTCTTTAAATAATAAAGTTTAGCCAGGTGAGGTGGTGCACACGTTTAATCTCAGTATTGGAAGCACAGACAGACAGATCTCTGTGAATTTGAAGCCAGCCTGGTTTACATAGCATCTTCTAGACCAGCCAGTTACCCGTTGTGGTGGTTTGAATGAGAATGGCCCCACTGGCCCCCATAGGCTCACATATTTGAGTACTTGGTTTCCAGTTGCTGGAACTGTTTGGGGGAAAAAATGAGAGTTGTGGACTTCTTGGAGGATATGTGTCACTAGGAAAGGGCTCTAAGATCCAAAAGACTCTTGCCATTCCCAGTTCACTTTCTATACCTCCAATTTCCACAGCAAGATGTAAGCTCTCAGCTGCTCCTGCCAACATGCCTTTGCTTGGCTATCATGGACCCTTGGCCCTCTGAAAATGTGAGCTCCCACATTAAATGCTTTCTTTTATAAGTTGCATTGGTCATGGTATTTAATTACAAAGTGAGATCCTGCCCAAAACAAAACAAAAACAGTGAAGTTTAGCAGTAACTGTCTGTAGACTATCACTTTCAACTCAATGTGACACCACTGATTGCTTGCATCATAAGTTAATATTTACCTTAAATTGAAAGTCTTTGTTTTAAGGTTCACCGTCATCTGTTCAACTGCAAGGCTACTGTGTTACACACACACAAAAATGAATAGTCTGAAAAAATATGTGGTATAGTTTTTGATCAGCCATGCATGATGGGATACATTTTTAATCATGATACTCAGGAGGTGGAGACAAATGGATCTCTGTGAGTTGAAGCCAGTCTGTTTTACATAAAGACTTCTAGGTCAGCTACTGTAACATAGTGAGACTGTTTCCAAATATACATATGTACACATACATACATACATACATACGTGATTATCAGAAACCACATCCAGATCTTCACAAAAATTCAAATTATATATTTAATTATATTTTCTTATGTACTGCAGGAAAGCAAATTTTTAATGTAGTGACAACACAGAGAACTTGCCAATTGACTATATAACTATTCATGACATTTAAAAGAAAGAAGGGTCTGAGTAAATACTTCAGTAAGTAAAGTGCTTGCCATGCAAACATGAGGAACTGTGTTTCGATCCCTAATAACCATGTAAATTTACACATAGAAGGGCAGGCCTATACTACCAGTGCTGGGGGTAGGGTTGACAGATGGATCCCTGGAGCTTGCTGGCCATTCAGGCTAGCTGACAGGGTGAACTCCAGATTAAGTGACAGACCCTGCCTCAAAGGAATAGGATACACTGCAACAGAAGCCTGACATAGAACTCTGACTTACATTACACACACACACATACACACACACACACACACACACACACACACACACACACACACAGGTAAGCATGCCCACACACATACAGATAGATTATCTCATAGAAACACAAACAGAAGAACAGAAAGAAACTAATATATTTTCTTTGATAAGTCAATAATCACAACAAATTAACTTAAGAATAGTTTTTTAGTATTTACATACATACAAATATGTACAGATAGCACATGCACAGATGCAGACAGAGAGAGAGAGAGAGAGAGAGAGAGAGAGAGAGAGAGAGAGAGAGAGAGAGAGAGAGAGATTTGGAGAACATCTTTATCCTGTTTCCTAACAAGTTCCAAATGATTTTACCTAGTTGTTCTGTCTTCTATATAGATCTCTTCAAACTTACCAACTACAACATAATTATTCATCAAATGGCAAAAAGAACATTCATCAAGTTTATTCACTGATGAACTCACTCATTCAAACATAATATAAATTTAAGGAATACTTGCTAAAATGCCACACACTGCATCTGATATTGTAGATAAAACAGTGAGCTGAGAAGACAAGAGACAGGCCATGCTTTAAGAAGCCTATCGACTAGTGGAGAGATGGACATGAAGAATTATACACAGAGTCAATGACGTGGTATACACCACGTATCTCAGCATTCAGGGGACTGAGACATGAAGATCACGACAAGGTCAGTACCAACCTGGGCTACGTAGGGTGTCCCAGGTCAGCTAAGGCTACATAGTGAGACCATGTCTAATTGCCTCCCCGCTAAAATAGAATTACACACAATAACTTAATAAGAACTATGAAGGAAAACTATATATGCACTGAAATCAATTAGTACAGAAGAATAACTGAATCAAGAGGTAATAAAACTACTAAACTGAGGACTTAAATATTTTTAATTTTTAATTTTATTTTTATACGTATGTGATTTCCTACATGTATGTGTATATGCCGTGTGCATGCCTGGTGCCTGTGGATGTCAGAAGAGGATGTAGGACCCCCTCTGATTGGAGTTACAGGAAAGTTGTGAGCCACTATGTTGTTGCTAGAAACTGAACCTAGGTCCCTCTGGAAGAGCAGAAAATACTCTTAATCACTGAGCCATTTCCCCAGTCCATAAACTAAGATATTAACAACTTCAGATTACATAGAAAGAAAGAAATACTAGAAACAGACTATATGAAGTCTTTGATACAGTCATTTTAGAAGACATTTTAGCAAATTCCTACAAAACTTAAATACACTGGTAGGATGATTTGGCAATTGCAGTCCTCTACCCAATTTAGCTAAAACTGATGTAGGTTTCTGGGTTGAAACAAAGTTCCCTTACTGGTATAGGTTGCAGATAGAAGGGAAGGCTGTGTGCCATGTGAAGGCTGACAGCATGTGTACCAACTCCTTGCACTTTCTGTTCGATTTTGCTAAGAACCTAAAATTGCTGTTTTAAAAATGTCTTTTTAAAAAATAAACACAATCCTTGAGATAGGAATTTAAGTTAGTCACTATTATAAAAACCAGTGACTGCAAATGTTGAGAATGAGGCCCTGTCAAGGTAAAGGAAGAGTCATTAAACTGAAGAACAAGTACACAGAATACAGACAAGTTCAGTCTTTAAATTACTCCAGGTCTCCATTCTTATCTCTTCTCACATGCAAAAAAGTCAGAAAAACATACTAATCTTTGTCATGTATGCATAATTTCTTGTACAAACCTGTATATATGTAAATACACAAATACCACATACACATATACACATGTGACATACCATTCTCAAATATGGTAGTCAGACCACGGTAACCTGCATGAGGAGACGGGGACCACTGCAAAATCAGGACTCCCTCTTTTTTCCCTTTGGTAAATACAGAAGGAGGATTGAGAGGAAAATAGCAATTAAACATCTAGGTGGACTCACATTTATCTTCATAGTCTCAAATAGATTACACATTACACAAACAAAGATCAAAGCTCTCTTACAAAGAAACTAAAAATAGTTATAACTGTATTGTGATGATAAGACCTGGAAGGAAGGGTGGTGCGGAAGCTTAATCTTCTTCTATCAGAGAAGGAAGTCAATAGACAATATCTAAAAGAGATAAAGGAAGACATAATTGCATATAGGCATAATATTTGTAGATACGAAGGAAACTACTAGGATAAAAGTGTTAAAGATTTCAGGAAGGTCACCACTAGTGAACATTTACATATAGGAAGGGGTAGGGCATAAGTTATCACTTTCTGCCACAAATCCTTCTGTACTGCAACTATAATTATGTATACAGAATAATAAAGATATTTTAAAAAGAAAAACAAGGCCATATTAATAAAACTAGCAGATGTGTATATATAATTTATACAATATATATTTGTATATAATATTTATTTTCCCATAATTATGCTATAATAACATAATCCATAGCAACTTAGGGAGGAAAGGATTTCTTTCTATAATTGAGGGAAGTGAAGGCAGGAAGCTGGAGGCAAGAAATGAAACAGAAACCATAAAGAAGTACTGATTACTGCCTTGCTCACATGGTTTACTCAGCTAGCTTTTGTGGGATAGTGTTCACTATGTACATTGTGCTGGTCCTTCTTCTATCAATTAGTAAAAAGAAAATGCCTCATATACATACCCACATGCAATACAACAAAGGCAATTCTTTAATTGTGGTTAACTCTTCCCAAACATGTCAACTTGACAAGCAGACTTAGCCATCATAAACTATATATGAAATCCACAAAAAATACAAACAATAACAAAGTGAATTGAAACATCAGACAAATCATGTTGGATACATAACTAATAGGCTTGAGGAATTGAAAGGAAACACAATTAAGAAACATTTGTACTGATTATACAGAAGATGATAGACATGAAACACAAAGGAGACACAAATGAAGTGAGATGATCAAGCATATAGAAATTAGAACCCAAATACTTTTTTACAGGTATTTTAAAATACAAAAAAAGTCAACCTCACCAGGGAATGGTGGTGGTGCACACATTTAATCCCAGCACTTGGGAGGCAGAGACAAGTGGATCTCAATGAGTTTGAGGCCAGCCTGGTCTACAAAGCAAGTCCCAGGACAGCCAGGACTGTTACACAGAGAAACCCTATCTTGAAAGAAACCAAATAAATAAATAAGCCAACTTCGACTATATGCGTGAACAGAAAAATGCTAGCAAATATTATGGCATGTGAATAGATTATTCTAAATAAAACTATCTGGATATAGATGTTTTAATTTTTATTTTTCTAGTTCATGTTTTATTCATATGGATATTTTCCCCACATTTATATCCATGCACCACAAGAGGGGTTTGTATACCCTGGAACCTGAATTAAAGTTTTGAGCTACCATGTAGGTGCTAGGAATTGAACCTGGGTCCTCTGTAAGGACAGACAGTGCTATCAACTGCTGAGCTCCAGACCATAATTATAATTAGAGAAAACATGGGGTGGCAAGTTGTTTGGGTGGGCTTGTTTCCTTGACCTCACACCTTGAAATGGCCTTGACATCCTGACTCAGCTTCCCAAACACTGAGATTTTAAGTGTGTCATAACGGCTAGTTTCAAAAAAGGCAAGTTATTTATTTAATCAGGAAGGAAGATAATGAGATTGATTCACTACCTCATATGCCATCTCTGATATTTCATCCATGAGATTTAGTATGCAGCTAGCACAGTATTGCACAGTCATTCAAGCTCTTTGTATTTTAAAACTATTAGCTAGTTCTCCCCTCATTTTATGCTGGTGGGTTAAGGGTTGCAGGATATTACGTGTGAGATCCAAAGACTCACTAGCATTAGGTCTCTGCATCCAAACTAATCCACACAAACTGGCAAAAGAAAAATGGAAATTTCCTCATTAGCCCTCAAAAGCAATCTAGAATTTAGACACCAGAGAAACTTACAAATAGGAGAATGAAGCAGCAATCATAAGGAAAACTCTGATACAGTTGATCCTTACATGCCCAAATTCTAACCATTTGATCATACATGATCATTCAAAAGACATACAGGGTCAGTGTAACATATGCTTTCTGCACAAAGCATGCATGGTAAATGTTGGCTACCACAAATCTAAAATCCAAGCACTCAGGAGGCTGAAGTAGACAAATGGCATTCCAGGCCAACTTGAGCTACAGAGCCAGACCCTGTTTCCCTATTTCAAAAAAGAAACGAACTGTGAGGACACAGGAAAAGTTCCAGAATGCCCCACCAGACTTCACTTAGGAATATACTTAGTAATATCCCAAACAAAAACCCTACTAAAAGACAAAGGACAAAGGATGAATATCAAAGCACAGCCACAAACGTCTTCCCACTTACAAAGAAGAGCCACAAATGTTAACAGTAACCTTGAATAATTACTTAAAAATCTTTAATTAAAAGGAATCCATCACTGTATATTGAAATATTCCTTGCTTTATGATTTCCACAAGATAAAATTCCCATATTCAATAAGGGCCCTCATCTGCCATAGAAAGGATGATGTAATAATATAGCATTTTATAATTAAAATCTGTTTGACTGCTATGGTCATTCAACAAACTTTTATTCAAAGGTAGATCAACCCTTTATTATGCCTAGAAATGACACAAACAAGGAAGTACTCTAAAATTTGATTTCTTAGCATGGAAAATGATGTTTTTACTATATATAGCATTATATAGACATAGTAAGGTACCATAGGTGGTTAATTTTTAAAAGGTGGCTAAAATTAAAACTTATTAAAAGTAAAAATCTATTTTCAACATTTTATTATAATTGACAACACTGAAGTATACATTCATTTATCATTTTTTCCATCAGAACTAAGGCCTTTTTAGGCTCATCAGCTGGAGTTCAAAGCAACCTTCTTTCAAAAACCACATCCTATAGCTATTTACTCTTCTATATAAAAGAACCTACATATACCTGTGAAGCCCTATTACTCTTTCTAAAGTATGTTTTCCCCTAGACTTTCAGTTACCTCCTTCATGCTTGTTTTAGTAGCAATCTTTGTAGTATTGAGAGGAGGAGTTACTGCATACAACTGAATAAGGAGGTGGGGTTGTTACGTAGAATTAAGCAAGGAGACAAGCTTTATGGTATACAAATAAATCAAGGATTACAAGTTTAACTCATCTCGGTGGGAGCAGTCTCTGTAGGGGAGCACATTTCAGACCATAAATATCTGAGGAGAGAAAGCAATAGTGGACATTTCATGCTCACACTTCAATGTCTATACCAGGGGAAGGCTTTGCCATCCTTCTGGGTCTCACACCAAGGGTGGGAGAGGCTTTGCTATTCCCATGAATCTGAGGCTATGGGTTCCTTGACATGGCCGTGTCAATGTTGACAACACAAACCTTTCAGCATTTCAGTCCCTCAGGACTTTTTCGGCTCTTTACAAACAGGCATGGTGGAATGCAGGGAGGTGAACTTGCTGTAAGGCACAGGACAGGTAGATGACTGTGAGGTATCACTGCTAGGTACTGAGATGTTGCTTCCCATGGAGGGGAGGCACTCTTCTGTGTTGGAGAAGTTGATTCCTGAATGTAGTATTTGAGAATCTCCTGGGGATATGTATAAATTGAAAAACATGTTCAAAAGCCTCTACTATCCTTTCTTAATGTAAGCAGGAGAAAAAATTAACTACTCAATTGTAGCTGGCAAGAATAGACAGAAAACAGTGTGTCCTCAACCTTAATCTGACTAGGGCAGAGATACATACAGAATCCCTGTGTAGAGGTGTTTTTGAATCCCTAGAGGATGTAAGATTTGTCTCCAAAGGGGTTAGAGATTAGCAAAGATTGACACATTGCAGTAGGACATCATAATGACACGGTGATTTAATAACAACAGCTTCTTTCTTGCAAATCTGAACTTTATCTTCTCTTTCTGTTTATCTTTTCTGCATTTCAAATTCTGCTCTGTGTGTACTCTTTAATCTGCAGACTCTGGGAGCATGCTATATTGTAAGAAGTATTTGCCCAGACTTTTTTTTGTTTCTGTTTTTATCTGTAAGAAATTGTTTCTTTGAGAACATGTTCTGAATGGAGGTTACTTTCCCAGGGTAGCGCCCCCTTTTCGAATCCCACTTAATCTACATTGCAGATGAGCTGCTTTATTAATAGAATCATCCTGAGCTGTGGGAGCAGGCTTGTGCCATATGGTACAGGAACAAAGAAAAAAGTCCTTTCCTCTCTGCTAGGTTCCAGGCTGACCCTAAGCTATATTTTGAAATTAGTACATTTATCTTGGGGCTTTTCTAAGTTTTTCTTTATACCCCCTTTCTGTCTTATAGTTCTATTTAAAGGCTGCTCCTCTTGCTGGGAATCCCACCCCAACTGCTTGCTACTCCTTCATTGTGCCCAATTACTTTCCATTTCTTCTTTCCAAACACTTCAGCTTGGTGTGGTAGCTTAACTCTTATTTCTGAGAAAGAACTTAGTTATTATAAAATCACCTTTTCAGATCCAGATGGGCTTCTTGGGAAAACAGGCACCAGGGAGCACAAAGAAGGAAATAAGGGCAAGTGATAAAAAGGAATGTTTTGAGGAAGTAATGACTCTTACCTGAAACTATTGTGATTCAAGGATTTCCTCTGGACATTTTTTTTCTAATTTGTTCTTTTTGTTTTTCTTTCCTGACTCTTCTTTCTCCCCCTTTCTTCATTTCTTTTTCTTCCCTTCCCCCACTTCCCTTCCTTTCTTTCAAGACAGGGCCTCAAGTCACCCAGGCTGGTCTTGCACTCTTTGTGTATAGAAATGACTTTGAGCTCCTGATCTCCCTGTCTCTACTTCCCAAGTGCTTGATTTCCAAGTGTGCAGTACTGTGCCAAGATTTATGTGGTGCTGTTTATCAAAGTTAGGTCGTCATGTAAGCTAGGAGGTGAGGAGGACTCTATGAACTAGACTACACCCCAAGGGGTAGCCCACTTTTATATCGTTTTTAACGTCTGTGGTAGCTGCAGGCTGAGCTTGGCCTCACATGTGCTAAACAGATATTCTCAAACTTAGCCGCATCCCCAGCCCTTATTTCTACTTCTCAGCTCTTGATTTGATTCATGAGTCAGCCCATCTCATTCAGTTTCTCTGTTTTCCTGACTACTCTGTCTCTCTGTCTCTGTCTCTCTCTGTCTCTCTCTCTCTGTCTCTCTCTCTCTCTGTCTCTGTCTCTTTTCGTTTTGTTTTTTGAGACAGGATTTCTCATTAGCTGTGGAGCCAATCCCAGAACTAGTTCTGTAGAACAGGCTGACCTCGAACTCGAAGAGATCCACCTTGCTTCCTGAGTGCTGGGATTAAAGGCATGCACCACCACCACCCAGCCTGACTGCTCTCTCAAAGTCAGCACAGAAAGCTTCAGGAGTTGAGAGGAGACAAATAGCAAGGAGCACATGCAAGGGGACTTGCTTCATAAGTTCTGGTACGACCTATAGTGGGCCTTTGTAGTAAAAGAAATATTCCTTAATGTTTTAATGTAAGCATCAGTTAATAAAAGGTGTTTCATTGTTCTTACCTATAAATGCAATATTTACATGTAATCTATAAGCTTAGACAGTGGTCACTGAGGCAAATGATGAATATCTTTTTAAAGCACTGGTTAATAATGCTGTAAAAATTACTCTCTGTTCCTATGTGTTGAGTTTTGTGTTTGCCAAAGAGAAGGTTGCAGGTTGCATTTACTTCTATGTGTGTGTGTGTGTGTGTGTGTGTGTGTGTGTGTGTGTGTACACACACTACACACTACACACTACAACTACACTTCAACTGCATATAATAAACACACTGAGCTTCCAGGATGCTGTGGTTTCTGAATCAGAGAGCCCAAACCATCTATCTCAGCTTTCCTGGGTGTCTGTCTATGTCTACATATACATGCATACGCTGCTACAGTCAGGTCTGTCCCTAAAGTTGTACAGGATACAGCACCTACCTCTCCCTCAGTCTCCCATACAGTTCACACCCCAAGTTAGTCAATCACTAAGACAGTTCATTCCTAAATCCTCCTCTTCCTTTTCACCCTCAAAAGCCTCAGTACCCAGCACTGGAGGCTCATTTCCTTACTACTCTAATTTCTCATTTTTTCCAACCACCTATCTTACCTTTTTTCAATCATTTCACCTCACTTTTTTAAATATCTGGATCCTGAAGCTGAATATTCGAATGCATAAAAATTCTGAGCATATGTGAGGTGGGTCAGTTGTAGAGCAATAAGTATCAGTTAACTGACCTAAGCTGACATGCAAGGTGAGGAGTAGGGAGTGGGTTAAACCCTAGAGAACACAGCCCACTCACAGATCTCATTTGGATGTAGTGGATTACTGCAACCTATGAGAAAACATGAAGCCATTACTGTAAAACATACTCTCATGACTCAAGAGAAACCTAGAAATTGGTTTGTATGTGAACTCCCAATTCTTAGGGTTGCAAAAAACTCAAAAAGTCACACTGAAAGTCAACAAAACAAATCTGGGGCTAGAAATGCCTTGCAGGACTGCAATTTTGCAAACTGTATATAACATTAGTGGATGTTCCACTGTATAGTACAGACCCTAGGCAGCTTATTAATGCATATTCTTGGGGACCCACACTACTGAATACTAATTGATTAGGTCCATTGCTGTTCTAGAGCGTACATTTTTTTAACCTAGCTTTCCTGGTGACTTAGAAGCAAAATGGTTAAAATACCAGTTAACAAATCTGTATAAAGAGAAATCTAGATTAAAAAAGAATGAGGACAGTAGGGGAAATGGAAACTATATTTCTAATGCCTTGAAAATCCTTTCATTCTTCCCATTCAACATGTGCCTACAGAAGTATGACTTAGTATTTAACTTGTTTCTACTATGAACAACAGTACACATTCATAAACATATCTTCAATAAATATATGAACCCAATTAAGATTATTAAAAATGGTTTTGTTCAATGTATTGGACATTAGAAAATAACCATCTAGTGATAATTAGCACTAAAATTTAAGTAGTATTCTACAAATCAATTGTATTTTGTTTATTAACTTATTATATTTTGGTAGTATATACTTTCTTAAAATGAAACAGACCCATGTCTTAAATGTTATCTAGCCCACTATATGTGAAAGTTATGAAACTGCACATGCTAAAATCCATGGTTTCCTGAAGGCTTAAGTGTTTTGTTTTAAATACTAAATGAATATTTCCCCTTGTCAAGTGTAAGTGTGACACACACATACCACACACACATAGAGGAAGCGGAAGACATTCTTAGTTACTCAGTTCCTAGCCTATTTTGTTTTATATTAATAATCTTTCCTGTGTCTAAATCCCAGCCATTCATAAGCCACTTACCAAATGCTGACTCACACTTTTATTGTCTATATAATATTGTCAATTTCTCCATAACAAATACCTGTATCTCATTCCCAACTTTAAAAGCTAAAGATAGCATTTGGAACTAAACTGGTCTAATATATATATGGAATGCTACCTATGGGAAGAAGTGTCCCATCCTAATATGCAGAACAGGAGGCTAACCCATTAGCACAGGAAAAGCTCCTGGCTGTCAGTTCTAATTCTGTGGTAATAAAGTCATATGTCCTGGCCTGGGAGAGACACTCTTAAGAAGCATATTATTCATGGCACCACATATGGGTGTCACGGAGAAAGAAACAAAACAGAAACTACTCTGACTCATGATTGGGCTTCCAATTCCCAAGGCAATATCAGTAAGAGGAGGGGAAAGAACAGGCCAGACAGTATTTTTGGATCAACATACCAGGGAGCCTCTCTGCAAGGGCCTTTCATATGGCTATGCATTTTATGTATTTATAACTCAGGAAGTTCCTGTCCTCTTAGTTTATAGTAATACTCGTTGTGCCTGGGAAGGAGAAGAGATTTAGCAAGAATCACAAATCTCACATGAGAAAGTTGTCAAGCACAGGATGAGTCCTGTATCAAGGACCTATGCCTGTACAGAATAATTTTGCAATGCAACGCTGGCCTATACATCTTTGTTTTCAGCTAGACTGAAACTCCAAACAACCATTCATCTCATCAAAAATAAAAAATAAAAGTTTACTTTTAAGGAAACAACTGTGAAATCCTAAAACCCTACATCTATACACATATAAACACACAGACACACTATAGTGTTATGTTCAAAATAACATAACCAATAGCCACCACAACTATGATTAATGTAACTAATAAGTTACAAGTAGGTTTGTATAAGAACTAGACATAAACACATATTTGTTAGATAACTCAGCTATAAGTAATCCTGGACCAACTTTTGTTCACCTGGTTCTTATCTCAAATTCATATGAGAGTCAAATTGCTAATTATCCTGTCTTAAAAGCTGTAGTAATAAAACTAAGCCAAAAATGTCTCTTAGAAAAAAAAAACCTGTTGAAGTAAACTACTTTAAATAGGGACTTTAATTCAAGACAATGCTAAGATTATTTTGTCATAATTGTTTCTAAGTTACCTTATTTGTGGTAGGTATTACACATATGAAAATAGAAGTACTTTAAAGAAGGTAGATTTACCCAGTTACATATGACACAAATCTTGCAGCTTCTCTTGGAATATTTCAAAGACTGTAAGGCTGTAATCCAGCCAAGACATTACATATTTGGTTTGACAGCACAAATCCTGTAATCTAAGTTACATGACCTTTAAGCCGGTATCTGTTTGTAGGGGAAAAATAACAAGAGCTTGACGTAGAACAACACAAACTTGAGACAATCAGGTCTATAGAGGAGTTGGGTGGCAGAAAAGGCCAATTAAAGTTGCTACAAAGACTAAGTCATCAAGTGCATGCTATTTACAGTATGTATTTAGTTTTCACGGTTCAAATCTGTCAAATTAAAGCATCCAAAGGTAATCAAAATTAATGGATGCTCTATATTTACATTGCAAACAAGGCAATTACCAAGTAGTTTTAACAAGAGTTTAGACTTCGTGATATTTCTAATTATCAAAACTCTAGAGAAAGGTCTGACTATAAGCTTCAATCATCTCCAATCACATTGTAAGCTCTACTCTCCCTACTCCCTTGCTCAAACACTCTACCCAGGTTACAGGAAAAAGCAGAACTGTTTGAGGAAGCATCTGATGTTCACTATGGTTGAGCCAAAGTCTCCCTATCTTGATAACTATCTACTCTCATACACATATTCATCGGTCGGCCCTCCCTGACTACCTCGTGAGTTTCTCAAACATGCCCTCTTTCTTAGCTTCCCTTGTAATTTTGTGTTGTAATGCTGAAAGTGTTTCCTAAAGAATCACATATTGAAATAATGTCCCCTCTGATGTATTGGTATTAGGAAGTATCTGGGGGCCTTTGCACGATATTAAGAACTGGACGAGAGATTCTGGGCTCTCAGCCATGTAAGCCTAGCAGGCAGTGTGTAACCCCAAGAGGACCTCACCAGAACTAGCCATGAGGACATCTTGATCCTGGATTTCCAGGCTCCAGAGCTGTATAAAATAAATTACACTGTACATAAGCCCATCAGTCTACCTGTTTTCCTATATATAAAGCCATGAAGACTATGATACACATCTGTTCTCACTAAAGGAAATGCTTTTCCTCACTTTATCAATGTTAAAAACAATCCCTGCACTTTTTAAGAAGCTTTTTAGCCTTATCTTCCCAGAAGTCCTCCTACTATTCCATTTGAAGTGAAACTCATCTGTGTTCCCAACACACTTTACCCCTGCATCTGTACTTACCACCTCCATCCCTCATGCACAGATGGTTATAAACATCATATTCTCCAATTCTGTGTACATAGCAGTCAGAAATTGCTTATCTTTGCCCTAATAATGCTTACTTCTCTTAATACTGAGGTGGGCTCCTCTAAAACATTTATTACATTTGATTAATTATTGAACAAGAAGAATTTCAAAGATAGAATTCTTCAAACTGAGTAGCTTGCCTAAGCAAGTCATCAGTAGTATAACTAACCATGCAAACCTACAAATCGGATGTTTAGGGACAAGGCCCAGCAAATCTGACCACACTAGTCTTCATGCTCCAGGGCCCAGATCAAACATATCATCTGAAGAGGCTCTCTCCGGTCTCTATCAGGTACATCAAGGTGTGCACTCCAAGTACACTCTACATCACAGCCTATTTATTATTGCACTTACGACTTTATCCCTCTTCCTCCTATCCCTCTTTCCTCAATAGGCACAAGATTCTCAGAGTAAAACTGTTTGTAACTGCAGTTATGCCCTCAGCATGATGCCTCATACACAGGAAGGAGATGATGTCCATGGAATGATGTTTAGGGACAAGGCCCAGCAAATCTGACCACACTAGTCTTCATGCTCCAGGGCCCAGATCAAACATATCATCTGAAGAGGCTCTCCGGTCTCTATCAGGTACAGCATGTTGCACTCCAAGTAGCACTCTACTCACACCTATTTATTATTGCACTTACGACTTTATCCCTCTTTCCTCCTATCCCTCTTTCCTCAATAGGCCACAAGATTCTCAAGAGTAAAACCTGTTTGTAACTGCAGTTATGCCCTCAGCATGATGCCTCATACACAGGAAGGAGATGATGTCCATGGAATGATCGTACCTTGTAGCATACATTTATAATGAGCACAATGGTTAGTATGACTTGTGTGTGCTGCAGAATGATATTGTAGGTCAAAAGTAAAGAAACTGATCATGTCATCTTTAAGCAGGTAAACCAGGTTAATGATTATATGAAGAAATGGACAAAAAGTACTTAGAATTCACAAGAAATGAATAAAAGTATAAGAGGAGAGGTTATTGCAAATAGATGGGATAAGGCAGTAAGTGGCTTCAATTAAATGAAGGGAAAAAACAGAAAGAGATGGTAATTAGAATTAGGTGCTTAATATTATCCTCAAATACAAAATACCCTTGCTTCTGGTGAGTTGAATACAAAGTAGCCGGTGACTTTCATTTGTCAAATAGGGAAGTTAACCTTGATTCAACTGGAACAGAAGTTAAAAAGGTCAGTCGGTAACTACTAATAAATACAGTCTGCTGATAACTAAGGCCAGGGTAAACCTCAACTTGAAAAGGTAAACTTGATAAATACCATGTGAGCAGATGGGTGATATTCATTTTTCTTGCAAAGAAGAATACTGAAACAAACACTGGCATAAAGTATTTTCCCTTTGCCGGGCGGTGGTGGCACACGCCTTTAATTCCAGAACTGAGGAGGCAGAGGCAAGTGGATCTTTTATAAGTGTCGAGAGGCCAGCCTCCGTCTACAAGAGCTAGTTCCAAGGACAGGCTCCAAAGCTACAGATAAACCCTGTCTTGAAAAACCAAAAAGAAAAAAAAAAGAAAGAAAGAAGTATTTTCCTTTTAAAGCTGTTATTTAGTCAAACCAAACCACAGCTCTTCGGCTTGCCATGGTATAGTCTCCATCTGAGATGTTGATGGCAGAAGTTTGGCATCAGCTACATACAGGTGGTATTGGGGAGAGGGGCATACTGTTGCCTGAATTGGTGTAGAGAGACAATAAACAGTGAGAAATCTGTGAGACTGGTAGGTAGGACTAGGACTTTGAAAGTTAACAATTCTAGAAACAGAAGGTACCAGAGAAGTCGATTTCACAAAGTTTAAAATAAACACAGGTCACCAGGTGTAGTCACACACACAAGTAATCCCAGCGCTTGTACTAAAGCAGGAAGACTGCGAGTTCAAGGCAAGCCTGAGCTACACAGCAGGACGACATCTCAAAAATAAATGCATAAAGCTATATAGATGAGGAGTTAGATCTGAGCAGCATTAAGAGCTGGCAGTGGTTCAAGAAATAAAATAAAAATCACCATATAAACTCATTAGAAAGAGAGCACATTTTCCTTTGTTGTCAAAAAATGTGATAAGCCATAAGAAGTACAATTCACAATAAGAAGTTGATAGCAGTCCAGTCCAGCAGGCATGTATTAGCAGGAAGGAAGAAGATAAAATACAAGTTGTGAGGGCCAAAGACATGACAGATACTTCCTTGAAAACATGGATGATCTGACCCTATCTCAATACAGGGCATATAACAAAATGGCCAAAGCAGAATGTCTGAGTACCAACAGGAATTGTATCCACACTAAATACAAAGTCAGAAGATCTAAAGCAACGTCTTTTCAGGCCTGGCAATCTGTCCTCAACCTTGACATTGGGTTGAATACCTCTTTGTGGAGGGAACATATCCTATGAATTGTAGAATACAAAGCAGCGCTGTGGGCTCTACACACTATATACTAGTAGCACCGTCTTCCAACTCTAAAAATGTCTCCAGAAAATATTAAACATTTCCTGGGAATTAAAAAACTGTCCACCCAGAGAACCACTGGTCTAAAGGAGATGTGTGAAACTTATGGAGGGCAAGAGGGAATCCTACGCCCTTTCTTACATCTTGTTCTTAACACAAGTTAAAGCTCTCTGAGCTTGATGAAGTTAAAAATAAAACAACCAGGGCTTCATGGTGGGGTGGTTGGAATTAGATTGCAAGTCCAACCACACCTCGCCCACACCTAGTATCCAGCATTTGAACACTTGGTACATTATTAAGGGAAGATTCATTAGTACGGTGCTGTGGAATATTATTTTACCTAGGCAAAGATTGTTTACGATTTTTTATGCTGAAGAATATTACTAATTAACCTGGGGTAAATGTGTGTTACCTTTGTTATGCTGCATTGTTTAATTTGTACACAAACGTAAGGTGAAAGAAAGAAAAAAAGCACCAAGGCAAAAGGTAATATAAGAGAAACATTAATTTAAATTAAAAGAGCCTAGCCAAAGATGAGTTTAAATTAGGCCAAGCCATGCAGAACTAATTAAAAGTCCCAGCGTCGTGATTGGGAGCTCCTTGGTGGTCAAAAGAAAAAGCTGGTACAGTATGGATTTGATGGGGTAAGTATGTTACTGGAGATGGTCTTAGGTTAAAACCTCATCCTCTTCCAGTTTTCTCTCTCTACTTCCTGATTGCATTTGAAGATGTGAGCTCTCAGCTTCCTGCTTCAGACTACATGTATGTTGCTTGCTGCTATGCCTTCCTGCAATAACGGTCTCTTAGCTTCCTAGAACCATAAGCCCAAATAAACTCTTTATTCTATAAGATGCCTTAGTCATGGTGTTTTAGCACAGCAATGGAAAAGTAACTGTATACATGAATTTTGAAAGATGGAAAAAAATTAACAATCGAAACAATAAATTCTTCATCTGCTTAATTACTAGCCCTCTCATCTTGTCTATCCTTCTCTTTCAAGCATGGTAAAGAGTTCAATGAAAAGGACCAACATGGAAGTTTTAGCTCATTAACATTAGTAAGTGTCATATTACCATAGGGTATCACATATAAATGCATAAATATTGTGTCTCATTAATTTTTAATAGTGATCATAAGTATGAAATAGCGTGACTGCAGGCTCCAGGCATACAGTGAACTATTCATGACATAATTTACCTATTATAGTGTAGCGCCTGCACTACAGGACGATACACGAGCCGGGAACTAAGCTAGAGACTTAAAAACACAGGCACACAGATAAACAGACAGAGAGGGACATGGGGTCATCCTTGATACAAGAATGCCAACTTTATTGTGCTCAGGGGCAGCTTATATAGGGATCCTTAACTGATAGCCACACCCCAGCTCTCGGCATCTTTCAGCTGCAGGACCACCAGAAATCACAGGGTCTCATGCTCAGAGCAGCTGCAGGCTGCTCAGAACACAGGTAAACAAGCTGTTTACAAGAAATTCAAGGTCTGGTGGTCCACAGCCCCCAACATTATAGTTTTTAAAATTAAAGGCATTCTTTTTCTTTCTGGAGGGATGATGCTTAAAGCTGAGAGAAGTAGTACCCAAAATACATTAGGCACTCTCAATTATTTGGCAGTTAAGGCCTCTTACTAGGCACACAGCAATGCTAAAATAGTCTGTCACAAAACTTTCTACAGACTAATTAAAAAAAAAGATGGCACTTGGCTGACTATACCACACCTTTATAGCAGCCAATCTTTAGGCAAAGCAGACACAGGAAGCAGCAGGAGAAAGTAGGTGGTTCTTGGCACTTCCCTAATCAAGAAACAATGTGTATCGTGTGCTTGTGTAACAGGGGACAGCATTAGTTTTCCAAAGCAGTTTTGTCTCACACAAAAGTTCACAAACAAACAGAGCATGGAGAGGGGAGGGGAAAGCAAAGAATGCAATAGGACTTGCCATGTATTCTGTTAGAAAGCACTAACGTACAAATGGAAAGAAAGAAAGGGAATGGATCACCATCAATGAGAGTAGTAAAGCACAACAAGCCTTGAGGTGACTCAGAAATTATGGAATAAAGGTCAAACTACCAAGACTGCTATTTTTAAGAACTGTGTTCATGTAGCCTTAAAATCCAGAGTCATATCCCTTCTGTGCCCATGGCACTTTTGCAAATGGTCACATATCTTCCCTACTATTTCATGGCAGCAATTCAAAGAATTTTAACTTGGGATATTTCAGTAACATTGAAACAAACGGTCCCTGAACTCTGTCTTCTAAATTATACATAAGCACGGTGCAAATGTAGGTCAGGTCCAAAACATCACCATTCCACAGGAATACTGGGTCTTCTGGTTAATTTAGAACAACCCCAAGGTATAGGCTCTTAGGCAGTATAGAACACTGATGGATTAAAATATAGGTTTTTATAATCACAATGGTCCTAAATGCCAAGTTCACTGTTGCAGATTCCCAGGCAAGTTACTTAGTTACTCTGAGCCTTTCTTGTTCCCTACAAACTGATGCCTGTCAGGATGAAATGTATTAATATTCAGAGTGAGACAATCCACCATCAATCCTAGAACATCCTTGCACATTAATGCTGTGTATGTCAAGACTAAAAGGTGCTGCTGGGATTATATACAGGCTGTTTCCCAAGACTTTGTTCGTAGCAAGTAATTTTCAGAATGAGGTAACATCTCTCAATCCCAGCAAAGACCCAGCTGTGTGCTTGTTACTATTAAGGTGACAAATCCCTCACGTGTGGTTCAACAGTAGCACAACTAACTTCCTGTACCTATCATCCATGTCTACCCTATCAGACTTAAGATTATGGTGAACCTGAGTATCGTGCATACATGTTGCTATTACTTTTTCAATGATAGTATTCTTTATGTCTGACCTAGAAGTCTTAGATATTCTGCAATCATTTGTGAAATGGGAACAGTAGGTACAACGGATAACATCTCATTCTTTGCATGACTCTTAAAGATTTATTTGTAATTATAAGCATGGGGAGTTGGTATGTGCACATGAGTGCAGGCATTCAAAGAGGCCAGGAGAGAGGACTGGATTCCTGGAATTACAGGCAGTTGTGAGCCAACAGACATCGAGGCATGAAACGTTGGTCCTCTGCAAGGCCAGTGCTCCTAACTGATGAATTATTCCCCCAACCCTCTTTGTATGGCTCTTCACAAATACATGTAATGAATCCAGAAAAGCAACAAGATACGATATGATATTGAGTATCAATGAATTATCTCTGGATAGCCTGAATATTTGGTTAATGAACCACAGAAATGGCTCAATGCTTAGAATAACCTAGAATGAAGCTAACATTCTCTAGAATGAAATATATGGATAAGAGAATGTTGCTATAGCCTTCATTGGACTAGAATAACTCAGATTCTAGAAACAAAACAAAACTATAGAGTCAGATGGGATATTCAGTTTTTAATATTCAGCCATAAAAGTGATTTTCATACTTCCTAATTTCAATCTAACTAAAATCTAGACATAGTGCATTTTTGTTAAAGCATATTCATTGCAATTCTTAATAATCTTTGATCCTTAATATGTAGAAGCTGAAAGAAGCCCATGCACATCATCTATTTTAACCCCTTTGCTGTATAGAACAAACTGACACATTAAAAAAAAGTATGTGCCCATAAACACATTTTAAAGTTAGTTCATTTCTAAGAAATTCCTCAAATAGCCAAAACAATCTCTTTTAAACAATAAGATGACATACATATCCTAGCTAACTTATTTCATCTCTGAATAGCATAGGAAGTACTTTTAGATTTTACAAAATACAATCCAAGGTCTTCACGTGTACTATGTGCTAAGATAAAAAATGGAGTTTCCACTAGTTCACAGCAACATGCTTGGTGATTAGTATGAATGGAAAATGCTGTTACAGAAATATCTGACACATTCAACAACTCATTTAACATTCAATGACAATTCTTCTACATTGACAGTCTTCAAAAAACTAGTGAACATGATGAGGAATATGATCTTCAGTGCTAGCAACATTCAAGTGATATCATTATTTTAAGGGGAAGAGGGAGTTAAAAGCCCGAATCTGCAATGTAATACAATAATACACCTTGATCTATAATTAGCTGGAACAGAACTGGAATGACGAGTGTGGAACACTGGGCTTACAGCCCTGTACATTCCCTACTTTCAGTTATAACTAAAGCCTCATTTCATTTGATATAGAGACAGGGCCACTTAAAATTTAGGATTGTAGTCTCGGGCCAACTCAGTTTATTTTAAATGGAGGGTTTGGAATCTCACAATAGCATCTGAAAACCGTTTGATAGAGCAAACTATAGAATGTACTGGAAAAGTGTAAGAATTTCGAGATAGCAGAACTTAGGTACACTCTGCTTCAGTAAAACAAATACATGAAATATCTGAGCCACCTAACGTGGATAAAATCCAGACCTCTTTTCTTTTCTTACCATAGTAAACTTATTCTTCCATTTAAAGACCATTAGATTCAACCAAAGAGGGGAGAAATGTAAGCTACTGCAATGCCAGTGACAAACGATCTGTGACGGCAACCTAAGAAAGGTTATTTTCACTCATAAATGTTTTACATACACACTGACTCGTCTGGAAAATATTGATTTCATAATGAAAAGTACCAGACTTCAGAGCATATTATAAGAAGTCCTGTCTCTGCTAATCCCATCTTAACATTCTGTATGTTCTCGCCTTGTATCATGGGTGATGTAGATGAAAATACGTTCAAGTTACAGTACAAACTTCAAAAAAGTACAGTCTTATCCATATGATCCATGACTATGTAAAGCTCTTTGAAAAAAATAATGTCAAGAAAATCACTGTGAGGAGAACAGAAAGAGCAGAGCCTTAGTTGAACTTTGAGCCTAGGCCCTCAAGGACATGGTCATCCATATGTGAGGATTTGAGAATTCAAAACCTAAAGCAGTCAGGTATAAGACAATATATTACATAGACATACACATAATATGCCTATTCAAATAAATGACAAATGAAATATACCTATTGTAGAAGATTGGAGAGGTAGCTTCGCTGTAAAGACAACTTGTTAGTCTTCCAGATACCCGTTTGGTACTTAGCACATCTGGCAGCTCACAGTACCTATAACTCCATCTCCAGGGATCCAATATACTCATGCACACATATGAACATATATGCATGAGTAAAAATAAAGAATAATTTTCTTTAAAAACATCTACCCTAAATGAACCATTCAGCCATGCCATGTGCTTGCTGAATTTTCATCCAAGTATAAACATAAAATCCATTTGGTTTTAAGTGCATCACCCAACCCATGCAAGACATTTGTGTGAAGCAGAAAAATACTCCAGGAAGACAGAGCCTTGTGCCTGGCATATGTTGGAAATAGTATGATCTTTATGGTCTGATACCCTTGTGTAGGGTCCAAACCTACATAACGACACTGCTCTATTATATAATACATGTTATTAAAGGTCAAGATATAAATGCACAATGTTTTGCTATCTACATATAGAACCTTCCTAAATAGCTCTGGCCAGCTTAATATGCTATTAAACATTTCAGATTTTACCAGTGATTAATTTCAAAGCACATAAAACAAGACATCCATAACTTACCTTCCCTTAAGCAAAACAAAAGGAGAAAATGCCAGCTGCCTATAGAGCCCCAACAATTATCACTCATTTACATTTATGTGATTAGAGGGCAATCAGCCACTTGACTGGGTCAGTAACTGCTCAGTCAAGAAGGTAAGGAGGGGAAATAGATTACAGGACTAAAATTACTTAAAAGTTTATAAAGTTTGAGAAATTATATACATAATACTTTTCAGCACTGTAACAGCAACAAGCTGGTATCTAAAGAGTACTGGTTATACAATTTTTAAAACCATCTTTGGAGAATCTAGACCATTTGCGCAAGTTGATCTACTCCAACAATCTGCAAAGCCATCGCCTCATTAATATAACGTGGTTTTCAAGGAAAACTCCAAACATCTATGAAAAAAGAAGATGGTAATTCAGATTTCCTGGCAAAGGTTCACTGACCCAGTCAACTAGATGAACACCTGGAGTATGTCAGTGTGGCTAAATAACAAAGAAAGCTATCTGAGTTGCCAAATTGGCATTTATTTGTAATGAAAGTACAGGGAGCGGTATTGGTGTATGCCTTTAATCCCAGCACTGGGGAGGCAGAAGCAGGCAGATCTCTGTGAATTTAAGGCCAGCCTAGTCTACAAAGTGAGTTCCTGGATAGCCTGGGCTACACAGAGGAACCCTGTCTCAAAAAATCAATCAAACAAACCAACAAAAAATACAGGTAGTAACTTAAACATGTTATTGTGTGTGTACATGTATCAAAGGATTCTATGCATCTCATATATCTCATACATTTTTTTCAAGAGTGTTTTCCCATTTGCTTAGCTATCTATAGCACTTCTCTAGTAGGAAAATTCTTCCACACAAACTCCACTTCACATGTCACAGAATGAAGAAAGTGAAACCAGAAGTCTAAATTTGGTATATTTTCTATGATACAGAGTAGTTATTCCAGTCTACCCACAGTTGAACAGATAATAGATACTTTTACAGAATCACAGACAAATGTCAACCTAACTTAGATTGATATTTATGTAGACTAACTTTGAACAATATTTTAACATTATTTAAAGCTATATTTATCTAAGAAAAGTTTGGAGCCATATATATTAATTACACATGCATTCGATTAAAAATTTAATTATGTTTGAAATAATTGAGGATACTTGATTATGGGTTGAATACTGGACCATACCAAGGGTTGTATTAATATTTTAAAGATGTGACAGTGTCATAATGATTGTTTTTTTATTAACAAGTCTTCAATTTATTCAAAGCAATTCAGTTTCAAAACTTAAGTTACAGCAGTCAGAAAAAAAATCAGAACACATAATCAGTACTGCCTGTTCTTTGTGTTTAACACTGCGGTGGCTTTATTCAAAATACAGCTGCACAAAAGCATAGTGACTGTTTTTAAGAATTCAGTAATTTATAGAGATGCACAGTGAAGTCTGTAGGAGTAGAATGACATGGTATTCAGAGTGTGAACTAAAATCTCTGGCAAGGGAAAAACAAAGGACGCACAAAGTAAATTTAGAAATTCTAGAGGTCTAACCACTCTACCTGGACAATAGATAAATGGTAGGTCATCATATTACATTCTTTTTTTTATTTGTTTTAAAATATTTCAAGTTAGTTTTACTTTTCTCTGGATAAAGAGACCAACAAATTAGTGGTAAATAAAAAATTCCTCAGCCGGGCGGTGGTGGCGCACGCCTTTAATCCCAGCACTCGGGAGGCAGAGGCAGGTGGATCTCTGTGAGTTCGAGACCAGCCTGGTCTACAAGAGCTAGTTCCAGGACAGGCTCCAAAGCTACAGAGAAACCCTGTCTCGAAAAACCAAAAAAAAAAAAAAATCCTCAAAATGTTGAATGGACATTTATCAAAACATATGGCTATCTATAGGCAACTATCACAGCACAACAAATAGATTTTTTTAAAAAAGATTATGAGCTAAGAAAGTAGCTCAGATGGTACAGTGTTTGTCTATCAAGCATGAAGTCATAGGCTTAATTCCTAATGTCTCATAAATTGAGCATTAGTGGAACATGCCAGTAATCCCAGCATTCAGGAGGCAGAAACAGGAGGATAAGAAGTTCAGAGTTACCCTCAACTACATAGACAGTCTGTGTATATAATACTCTGTCTCAAAAATAAAGGACTGTAATCAAATCCTCCTGTCCCTTAGGCGAGCATCACAATTACCAGTGACTGAGTCAATGGCCATTTGTAAGTAATTTCTTCATAATACTGTGTTTGAGTTGTACATAGGTTGATACAATTAGAAGCTTCTCACTTATGAGAGGCACCACTTTATAGATACCAAACAATAAAAATGGGAGGCTAATTTACTCATAATTTTGAAAGCAATGGAACACCCTCTTCCCAGAATAATTCAGTAAAATCTTCATTAAACCAAGGACAGCACAAATGGTGATGAGTTAAAAATTGTGTTTTCTACATTACTTCACAAAAAGGGCACCAATATCTTCTTCCCCAGGCCACCTCACACGAAGCAAGTATCTAGATTTGTTTAAGGTTCTGTGTAAAACTATAGTCAAAGTATATCGCTTGATAGTAAATCAGATTCAGTTTGATCAGGTCATAAGTTTCAACTTGGAGAGAACACATTTCTTTCTGTTTCTGAGGTACACAATAAACAATGATCTGAAAATTTGTATCAACCTTTACATGCATCAATTGTGAGCTGTCTTCCACAATGGGTATCGTCCATATGAAACCCATTAGGTTGCAAGATTACAGCAATGTTTTTATGTCACTTAACCATCATCTTAGCTTTTTCTGTCTTCAGGGAAACAAAAAGAATGTAACACAGACCCTAAATCTGACAGAAGGAACTTGAAATGAGAAAAATCTGGGTCTTTGATAATAACCATTTCAATGTTAAGGCTACGCGGTAATATATTAATCAGGTGGGCTGATTCATATAAATTAGCATATATTATATACTATTATATACTATTTTCAGAGCATGCTGGTATTTACAATGTTGGTTAAGATCGGGTTAGAAATGAGTAAGATTTCACTTAAATGACATGTTGCTACTGGCAAAGTTCTTAGTACTTACAGTGAAATCTAAGGAGGTTTATAATTATAAATTGTTCAAAAAGGAACAAAAGAAGTGAGAGATTGAATAGCTTTCTACTTTTAAGAGTCCCTGAAGCATAATGACTCAGTGCTATAGATAACTTCCACAATAGAGGTGACAGCTTTTAAACTTACCTCTAAGTCAATCCCCATAAAACCTGAATGACTCAGTTTCCTTATTTGTACAAGATCACTAAGCTCCTTGACAAGCCAGAATGTCATACGTACCTACTGAATTTTTTTAAGAAAAATTTTAAATGCCTCAAACTGATCAATTCAAAGAAAACATATTCTTTAAAAATTTAGAGTGTAGGCTGGAGAGATGGATCAGTGGTTGGATGCACTTATTGCTCTTACAATGACCTAAATTATTTTCCCAGCACCCACATAGTGGTTTCAAAACCCTAAGAACCTCCAGTTCCAGGGGACTTGATAGCCTCTTCTGACCTATGCACACACCAGGCACATACATGGTGCACATACATATGTGCAAGCAAAAACATTCATACACATAATATAAAATAATCTAAAATTTAAAAAACAGTAAAAAAAATTGAGTGAACAAGTTAAGCTCACATTTACAATCACTCAGAAGAAAGGATGATTAGTAAAAGGACAGAATATATAATGCTTCAAAACCAAAGGGAATTAGAGAGGAAAACAAGGAATCAATCAACAAACTCCTGATTTTGGAACTTTATACAATATTAGGGATTTCAAACTGCAAAACTGACATGAAATTCAACAAGCACAAACAATATTGTTTTCTAAAACTGGGGGGGATTAAGCCCCGGTCCTCATGATTGCCAGGAAAGCAGTCTAACGTGGAGCTACATCCCAATTCCATAATCACATTTTATTCAGGTGATATAAGAAGCTAACAGTAATAACATTATAGAATTTCCTAAATGTGTTCTTAATGTTTACTGTATTTTATGTAAGCTCCTTTGTCTGGCAAATCAGACAGACAAGGTGGCATGTTTTTGTAGTTCCAGCTACTGAAGGGACAGTGACAAGGGGATCACCTGAGGTCAGGAGTTAAAAAATGGCCTGGATAACAGAAATGCAGGATCATGTCTCGAAAATTAAACTAGTATTGGGGGGCAGGAAACCATATCTCTGACTGGCAGATACTAATTAAAGACCTGAAATTTCTCTCATTAATGCTCATCAAAGATCCCAAGCAAATAGAGAAAGGAGACTGAAACCCAGAATTTTTGACTCTACAGTCCATATCATTTTTAGATTAATCTGAAGACTCCTAGTAATAACAGCAAACTGTTACTTGGTGCTTGGTAATGTCAGTACAATCTCTCTGCATGGGAGTTCTGGCTCTGACATCAGAAGGATCTAAACAAACAAGGGGAGGAGGGAGTTTCTCATGACCTGAAGAGGTTGTCTGAACTTCTAACTCAGAGAAAAGACAGAGGAATCAGGCATGTAGGCTCCGGTCATAATCTATGCATTTGGGATATGGAGGGAGACAGGATCCAGTATTGGCCAGCCTCAGGAGCTACATAGTGAACTCAAGACCAGACAAGGAACTAAAGCAAACCCAAAAAGAAACAGGAGAATGAACAGGAAAGTTCATTTGATAATATACACATGTACATACTAAAAAAAACCTATGACACATAAAAGATAAAAATTTGGGTCTGGGGATGTTACTCGGTTGATAAGAGGGCTTACTTAGCACATATGAATCCCTGAGTTGAGTCCTCGGCAACACATAAAACAGATACAGCATGCAAGCATGTAATCTCAGCATTTGAAGTAGAAGCAGAAGGATAAAACGTTCAAGATCACCCTGAATAACACAGGCAGTATAAGGCCAGCATGGAATAAATGAAATCCCATCTTTAAAAAAAACTATCACTTTTATTTTTATTTTTATTTTTTTGTTTTTGTTTGGTTTGTTGTTGTTAAATCTCTTTTCAACAATGTAAGTTCCAATATATGTGACCTATAGGGACAAAAAGTCCACAGCTAATAGTCATTAGCTGGTTTACAAGAATAAACAAAAAAGGAGCTATGCAAAAAAAAGAAGCCATGCCCAGAAGCACTTTGAAACCTCTGTAAAGTGAGATCAGTCTATAACACTGAAACTCATGAAAGCTAAATGTTCGGAAGAAGGAAGAGCCTTCTTCCTCAGTAAGATGAAATAGCCAATGAAGGTTTAAAGGAAGAGAGCACCAAGCTGGGCTATGAAAGCACTGCGATTCATTAAAGACAAACAAGAAAGATGCTTCCAACTTGGTGAGACTACCCAGGGTAGTGTCAGGAGGGAGAGGAAATGGGAATTACAGGAATAAAGAAATGCGGATGCAGGGCAAACATGAGAATCTACTGGAACCCAGGACTCTAAATGGCAAACTCCACCATGCTACTCTGCTTCTCCTGACTGGCCTTCCTCCCTCCATTCTAGCCTCCCTTTCTAGGATATTCTCCTCAGGTACAAATTTCTTTCTGAAAGACATGTCTAATCAGGGAAGTCTCATTTTAATCTCTCCAACAACTTACTCTGACTTTCAAAAAGAAAGGTGAAATTCCAACATGAGACACAAAGATATACTGTGACCTAGAGCCCAGCCTTTTGTGGCCAGACTCACAAATAAATATAACTTCTTTTTGTGTCTGCCATATTTTTGTTTCAGCCCCTCGTATCTAGTTTGAACATTCTCTATTAGCATATTTCTACATTTTTCTAACTTTGTATATTTTGCCATTTTTTATGTAGAATGCCTTCCCCACCCCAATTCCTCACCTCCCACCCCCAACCCCTTTCATTTAAAGCCCTGTTCATGCACATGTCTCCTACTATAATCCTTTCTCTTTTTTTAACCTTTTACTTATTTTTGCGGCTTTGACATCATGCATTTTGATCCCATTTATCTCCCCATCCCTTCATATCTGCCCTCTGCCCTTGTAACCTTCCCCTCCAAAAAATAAAATTAAATAAATAAAATAAAATTTAAGAGAAAAGGAAAAAAGGAAAAATATCATCATGGAAGCTGTAGTGCGGCCCATTGAGTCACACAGTATACCCTTTAGTCCACATATCTTAACTTGCAAGTGTTCATTGCAATGAGTCATGTGTCTGGTTCGAGGCCTCTGGCTTCTGCTACACTTATGATACTGAGCTTGTGATTCCTCTTGTTGCCCTGGGCTGTGGAGATCCTGCAGTTTTGAATCTGCAGGTCCAATCCCTTCACATACTCCAGGAGATCATAAATGGGATGGATGTTGGGGTGCACCAACTCATAGCCCTTGTTCTGGGCCTGGGTGGCTGCAGAATTCATTAGCTCACCGGCTCTCCAGCTCTCCCCCAACCTCATCACCATGGCTGAACTCCTCAGCACTGCCTCAGCTGCAGCACTCACGAAAGCAGGCTCTGTACCTTAATACATAAATACATAAAGATACAGTTTTTAAAATCCAGTTTGGCTGGGCAATGGTGGGACATGCCTTTAATCCCAACACTTGGGAGACAGAAGCAGGTGAATCTCAAGTTTGGTCTACAGAACAAGTTCCAGGAAAGCCAAGGCTACACAGAAAAACCGTGTCTATAAAAACCATGGAAAAACAAAATCCAATTTGACTAAAATGCTCCTTTGTGACATTCTTATAACACTCACATATAATTACCTCCTGTCTTTGCTTCACTGGACTAGGAGTAATTTTTTAAAACAAGGTCATACTCTATAGCCCAGGCAGTCCTCAAATGTGAGATGTTCCTACTTCAAGAATGCTGGAAATACAGGTATGCACCATTATGCCTGGCCTGACTATGAGCACTTTCATTTCACCAAACTTGGAAGTTATGGTTAGGACTTGGTAAACAAATTCTGTACATAAACCATTAAGTTCAGAAATTATTATTTAAAATCAAAACATAATTCATCAACTGTAAAAAAATAACCAAATGCTCAGTTACATAGTAACCAGAATATTAGTGTGCTATTATAAAGAGTTTCTAGTTAACAGCTAAACATCTTAATCCTGGCTTCAATCTACCTCTCCTGCCTATCAGAACAAGTTATTAATTTCACTATCAAAAAAGCAATAGCTTCAGAAATTATACAGGCAGAAAATCAAAATACAAAAGTTTCAAATAATGTCAAACTACTCTATATCTACCATGTTATGATAGAAGATGGAGGTAGGTATTAGATAAACATTAAAAATGTCCCCCTCACTCTCGCTCATGTGTGTTGTGTGTGTGTGTGTTTGCATGTGTATGCATATCTTTGTAGAAGCCAGAGGTCAATCTTGGGGGTCATTCATCAGAAGGCACTTCCCTTTTTGAGACAGTCTCCTTCAAAGGAATCTGGGACCCCTTTAGTTAGGCTAGGCTGGCTGGCCTGTAAGCTCCAGGGACTGGCCTGTCTCTTTCTACCCCCAGCACTGGGATAACAAATGTTTGCCACCAGACCAGGCTTTATACCAGATTGCTGGGCATCAAATTCAGCTTCTCATGTTTGCACGCAAGCACTTTACCAATTGAACTATCTGTCTAGCTCCAATGTTGCATTCTCTTATGGTTGAGAGAATTGCTTTAAATATGTGAGATGCAGGACAGAGCTTCTCCCTTACACTTCTCTAGAGTACTTTCTCTCCTATTCAGTTTAACAAAATACAAGCCATGGTTGATATCAAACTACTAATCAATCTAAGAGCCGTACTGTTTAATAGCATGTTACAATGCTGGCCTAACCAGAAAGTTATATAAAATCCAAAATTCTAATACTAATATAATATTTAAACTGCATTGGGTTATTGAAAGAACTGACACCCCAAATAGAAAGATGGGTGAATGGATGGGTGGATGGATGGATGGATGGATGGATGGGAGGATGGATAGAGGGGTGGGTGGATGGATGGATTGAGGAGGACTCATTAGAAGGATACATATCTGAAAAAAATGAAATAAATTCTGTTAAGATTTGACTCAAATAACCTTAAACAGAAGTCATTACAGTTCTGAATGACCAATGTGAAAAAGGTCTCACTGAATAGCCATCAATAAGCTGAGAATATAAATGTCACTTTGCCTACAAAAATATACCCTACATTCTTATTTTTCCAGATCCTCGAGCAACTAAATGAATGCAATTTCATAACAAGTCTTATAGTTTAAAAAGCCATTAGACTACAGTGATCCAGTTAAATTTTTAACATGGCAGAAACTTCTGTCATGGCTGAACAGTGCATACATATTCTGACCTAAACTTTTTATCCCAGCAGGATTTCCTTGTATGGCTCTTCCTTGTCCCCAGTGTTTTCTCTTCTCCCTTCATCAGACTCCTCAATTCTCCCACCGTCATCTCCTTTGCTGTCTTTTGAACTGCAATAGTTCTTTTTCTTTCTACAAGTCACAGATGGTTGTAAAAAACTTAACAAAAGGTATGAAACCCAGAAAAATAAACATTTCCAATTTTTGTCATATAATTTGAAGTTTTGAACCCCTAAAAGCAGAATAACCCAGATAAATAATTTCTATTGCCATATGGCTGTTTTATAATCACACAGAACTCCTTTACACACACTCATAATTGAGAATTATAGTCTACATAATATATAGCATTAATGTTTTAAAATTTAGCCTAAAGTCTTATACTTGCAAAACTTTAAGTTAAGAATCTCAGGTGAACTCTTCCCTAAAAAGTTTACCAAATCATATTGTTTGGTTAAACTGTTTGTCTTAAAATGTGCCATACTGTTTTCCTGTTTTTATTAGTGTGACACGTTCATTTATAGAAATCATGTAAAGCTCAAAAATATACTTGATAGGGAAAAAGAAAATTCATGTCAGTATTATGTTCTGGGTTCCAATACTTGATCTACTGCATCAAGCTATGTTCACTGTGGAACAGTGAAGTTGGCTGGGAACTGAAAATGATGCTATCTCATAATCATCTAGCTACCTTGTCAAATCAAGGAAAACATGAAAGAGGAAATAGGACAAACAGCCAAAGCCTGGGAAGAATAGTACTAAGGTGTTCTTACTAACTGAGATAAATGTTTTTCCTTTAGCGTCCTCCAAAGTGGAAGATTCTTACTAGATGAATAAAACTACTTATGGAAACTGTCCTTTAACTTTTCTTTTTAATTAAACTTTTTACTGCTGACCAGTTTGTACTGGGACAGGTGTGGGAGAGATAGAAGTAAGATCATTCTTCTACCACAAACTGGTAAATTTCAAAGCCACATCATTACAACTTTGACTACTTGGTTGGGTTGGGTGTGGTAGCTCATACTCGTAGCAAGTTCCAGAATAGCAAGGACTATATAGAAAGACCCTGTCTCAAAAAGAAAAACAAGTTAAATTCATTCAACTCTAGAAATACACTCAGAACTGTTTTCTTGAATTCATTATGGTGCAGACACTCATTATGACTGTGTTAGACAGTACAGAGAGTCAAAAAGGCTGTGACTCCGTTTCTTTATTTGTAAACGTGGGGGTAATGGGACACATTAAGCAAGTGATTTCTAGATCTGTCTCAGGTTTGTATGGAATTGATGAGATTTTAAATTTGCAATATTAATCTAGCACAAGTCCTTTCCCACATAATGGATATGTCTTAATGCCTGACCCCTGTTTTCCTGTATTAACAGTCTAATAGGACAGCAAATAGGAGCCAAAAGAGAAGTGCAAGTCCAGACCAAATGGCCAGATGCCACAGGAAATGGTTTGAGTTGCATGTCACTGTCTCACCCTCTCTTCTTTTATAATCAAGTTGTTGCTTACAGCTGGAATATAGACATGCAACATGTGGTTTGTGCTTGGGATGTGGACTGGGAATCTTCTGTTTCAAAAGGCTCATGAGAGGCTGAAAAGTTTATTTGCTGAATCTGTGCTGGAAATCCCTTTCTCCACATTTCACTGAAATTAGAAAGTTTACAAAAAAGAGGAACCCTTTTAACTGATGAACTGAAGAAACCCCAGTATTTCTCAACCCAATACCAGGCCCCGTAGATTTCATGTCTTTTAGCAGGAAATGAACTACAGCTACTGGTCCACACTGTCAGGACTGTCAGACACATACAGGGCACATAACTGCTTTTGAACATTCTCAACCAAGTGGAAACACTGTGTCGGAATAGTCGGAACAGTCGGGGGTGGAGGACCTCGCCTAGTCTCCAACTCCCACGCTCCCCTCAAGCCACTAGGTTAAGGTTCCAAGGAAATGTTTCTTGGGCGAGCACATGGTGGGAAGAACGCACGCAGGCAGGCGCCTCTTCCTTACATTTCTGGCAAAGTCGAAGGACAGGGAACCTATGTTGTGCTTCTCTTGATTTAAGTAGCTAAGAGTGGGCTCCGACGTGTTCGAAAGGGAGAGGAAGGAGGTTTCCCTTGCCCCGGACCCCAAGTGTTAAGAGGCCAAACAGCAACTGACAAGAGGTGGGAGGGAAATGGAATCCCGCAAAGAAGGTTCGCGCCCACAAGTTACACAAACAGCCCTACCCAGTACTCTAGGACGCGACGAGGGGTGTCCCCAAGTCGGGGTGGGGCCTTTCTCCTTCGCAAACTGACATGGGAGAGGGCCGGGTTAAGAGGAGGAAGGGTTCTCTTCCGCCCCCACGCCGTCTCCGTTCCCCGAGTTGCGCGGCGAGACCACGGTTGCAGCTGGGAGGGGGGCCCGGGTCCCCCGCTTGTTTCACGGCAGGACGATTCGGGGCTCTCGGGTCCCAGAGACCTGCTGGGGTTGCGGGAGCACTTACCAATTTGGGTTTGTTTTTCGTTTCCTCTTCGTTGGCGACCCGGTTCCCCGCGCTCCGCTTGTTGCTCCGGCCCACGCCGGGCTCCTCGCCGCTGCCTCCAGCTCCCGACGCCGCCGCCCCGAACTGCTCCATCTTTTCTCTGGCCCTGTCACCTGCCGCCCTGGAACCCCACGTCTCCTCAAGGGCAAAAGCCCCTCGGAGCGCTCCGGATGTCCCGCGTCCACAGACAGAGAGGGTTGCCCGCCAAGCGCCGCTCCGAGGCCCCCGGGTCTCCCCAATCCCGGCAACCCCGACGCAACCACTCCAGTGCTAGCACTCAGAGCTGGGGCAAGCCCTGCCCCTAAGCAGCTGCAATCACCACGGTCGCCTCCGCCCTCAGGGCGGTGTTTAGGGTGGAGGAAAAGTAGGTGCCTATCTCTTTAAGAGGGCCTCAACACACGTGATTCATCAAAGTGCCCGCTGTCGGTCGCCCGGGCGGGCGCCTCAGAAAGCCTCTTCCTACTCCTGGTGCTGAGCCGGCCCGGCTACTGAGCATGCCCGGAGCGGCGACTGGAGCCTAAAAGAGGACATTCTGCTGTGGTTAAGCACTGATTTCACTTCCTGATTGGCCTAGCACCAAATGGAAGAGAACTAGTCTAGACGGATAAAGAGGAGCCCATTTTAGAGATAGGGAAACTGAGTGAGGAGGACCCTCATTTGCATTTTACTAAGGAGGCCTACTGAGTCTCAAGCTTTCTCTACTGTTGGCCAATGCACCTTCTTTAGTCAGAGGGCCCTTAGGGGGTGTGCTCTTGCTACACTCTGTGGGAAGGTTTAATTAGCAAGGCAACTGGCAACGTGTAGGAAAACCACTGGGAGTTCTGATTAATTGCCTAGACAGATTGTATGGGTCAAAGTGGAAAGAGTGGGTGCTTCTGTTTGCCATGATTGCTTTGTGGCCAAAGAAATACAGTCATTGCTTTCTTTCCAGGCTGTTAGTGGTTAAAGCCACCAGTCTCTCACCAAGAAATCCATAGGGTGATATTAAGCTCTTTAACCAAAGCACCTCTTTACAGTTTACCATTGAACTGAGTCCTATCTGCGATTTCCCAAGCTAGTTTAGGTTCAGAGTTATTGTGAAGAGTCAATAAGATCTTGTGTGTCATAGCTTTATTTAAAAGATAAATCCCTAGACAACTGCCGGTGTTGTTATGCAGCACCAGCGAGCAGCATATATTGTCCTCAGCCCTTAGTGCTGTCCCTCCTGTTTCATCGTCAGGAACTAGATTTCCCCATTCTTTTTCAAAGGATCCCTTACAAAAGCAGGGTTTGAAAGAACCACCAAACCATCAAGGAATTAGGGACCAAGTACTGGGGAAGCCACTTGTAATATAAGCTTAAACACCAAATCCACAAGTGTGCCCATAACTGTTAATGACTAAGCTAACTTTAGGCTGTGGGTCCTTTAGGCCTTCTACAATTCAATTTGAAGTTCGTTATACTGAAATGAATTTGTGTCAGAATGAACAGAGTGAGCATTGATTAGGATGAATTTGACCATGATACGGGTGTGGTGACGCAAATAACTTGAACTGTGGAGTGAACGGATTTTAGATATCTCAAAAGAGCTCAAATACCAGCTTTGTCTTTTATCATTAAGTTTCCTTTTAATCGTGCAGGCAGTAAGTCTCTGTTCCTGAAGTAGCAAGCTACCCAAGGACGGCAGCATGGGAGTGCATGCTCTCCAAGATACATTTGCTTTCTTGAAGATCATGCTTAACTTTGAATTTAATGTGTATTTCAAATTTGAGTCACTACATACATACACAATTGAATTTATCTAAATGTCATACCACCTAAAGTACTGAGTTAAGAAAAATAATAGGAGCTGCAGAAAGATAATGAATGGTATGGCCAACAATTTGACATACTTCTTGTAGAAGAAATGTGGGTATAGGTCAAAGCGGGTGGCCACTAAGTTTAAACATTGCTCAATAATCTGTTCAGCAAGCATCTTTATGCCAGATGGTATTAAAAAGAGGCAGGCGGATCTCTGTGAGTTCAAGGCCAGCCTGGTCTACAAGAGCTAGTTCCAGGACAGGCTCTAAAAAAAAGCTGCAGAGAAACCCTGTCTCGAAAAACCAAAAAAAAAAAAAAAAAAAAAAAAAAAATTCTATATGTTGGAAGGCTAAAGCTGACCTAATTTCTGCCTTTTAGGTTACTGGAAGAGAAAGTCTAAAAGAATTGCATCATGGGACAAAAATAGATGACAGGGAATGCATGCAGTACATATGTCAGAGGCTCAAGAGCACCTTCCTGACAAAGATAAGGCTTGACTTAACTGTTAAAAGTCTACGTAAAGTCATGAAGTACCAGCAACCTAGTACTACAAATGTAGTTTATTTTCATGGAACTCTCAGGCTATTGGGAAAGGTATTTAGCAAAAATTTACTGACTGATTGCCTTACAAAAAAAAAAAGGAACCAATGAGGAACCAATGATAGCATATGCAAAGACCCCGTAGTTTAAACAAGCAAACAAAACCCTAAGGTGGAGGATTGTTACAAGAGGAGACACAACAGGGCATACTGGCACACTGAGCAAGCAGAGGCAGGCAAATTTCTATGAATGTGAGACCAGCCTGCTCTACAAAGAAAGTTCCAATAGAATCAAAGTTATAGTGAGACATGGTCTCAGAAAAACAAATAAATAAATAAAATAAGGAAAAACAGGATAGGTAACAATTGAACATTGTTTTCTGAACAATTATGAAGCCTCTGACTTGTACACACCACTGTCACTTTTAAAAGTGGAGGGAGGGGAATTGGTTCATATTGTAATATGAATTATTTCTCTATGACATGTATATATGGACTTGAAACCAAATAGATATGTTTTGAACGCAGTTGACTTTGACTGTCCTCAGCCTACACTAAGCTCTATTCACTAATTGGACACCTACAAAAGATCTGTAATCTCTACCAAAGGTGGAAAAGTGTGTTCCTAATGTGACTTACATTTGCCTTTATTGTGGCTATTTATGACCCCGTCTTAAGTCTTGCCATTTGTTTTTCAGCATTTTGCTCTATTTAATGTGAAAAGTAAATTATAAACCAAATACACAAGCAGGAACTTTTTTTCTTTTTTCAGGAATCAGGGTCATGGGTCTCTCTTGGAAACTGACACACAAAAAAGAAAACAGTAGCCTCAGGCAAGGATACTTGTCCCTTAACTATGAGCCTAGCCCTTCAGCCAACTGCTGTCCTAGCTGATCTCACTTCACCTACATTCCTGTAATTTTTTTTCCTTCTCGTGACGCACAAATAGGCTGGCTGGGGTGGTGGGCAGGGGGAGGAGGATGTCTTTTCTCTAGCACCAAAGAAAGAAGGTATTCCCATCAACTAGAGTATCAGAAGGATACTTTAGATCTATTGATGCCCCAGTCTCTCCCTGTAGTTTGTCATGAGTATCGTGTCAAGTCCCAAATCAGCTATTGGAAGAAAGAAAAGTATCTTTCTTCAGACTGACCTTAAAGACATTCATTATCCCAGGATTCTCATCTAAACAGTCTGTCATTCATAGAAAAATTAAACACAAATTAGAAAAAAGAAAGAGAAAAACAACTCCAAGGTCACAGTAAAATATTTATAAGTCATTGGATGACTAAAAGTAAACAAGTGTTTGCTAAGCATATATTATGTGGCTATCATCAAACTAAATGTAAAGCAGATTTAAACAAGGGGGAGAAGAGGTGTCAGAACTCCTGTGTATCTGCTCCTAGAGAAGCTCTAGATTTTCTTGGTTGTCGTTTTGTTTTTGTTTTTGTTTTTGTTATAAAAAACAACAACTATATACTACAGATAACAGGGATTCCAGAAAATGGTCAAATAAGACCACTTAAATGTGAAACAACTATCCTAATGAAAATAGTCTGGTGATTAAATCTTCACTGGCATTTAAATACAGCATAAGTCATCTATGTAATGTCTCCTCCCTGTTGTTTCTCCCCACTGGCATTAAATCTCAGTAGATGCCATTATCAGAACTTTAAATTGAGTTTAAAAACTTTAAAAAAAATACATTGGTGAAAGGTCTTCTCAGCTTCACTGAGTGCACATAGCTTTGCCATACCATTTCATATGGTTGAAAACTTAAAGGTTGAAGCCATTAAACCAGTAGATAGTATGCTGAAGACAGCATTTTATGCTGGATTCTTCAAATTAAAGGTTTTGTATGACTAAGTCGGCTTGAATATGTGGAAGTTGGCTTATGAATACTTGAAAGATTAAAGTGCTAAGAAAATTCATCAGTGAAACAATTGGACTTTCAGATTATTTTGACATCATTCTCTAGTTTAAGAATTGCTACAGTTACTATTTGTGGTACACAAACACTTAGAATGGAACAACCTATTAAATATAAAAATTTCCACCATCACTCAACCTAAAATCTACTTGAAAGGAACAAGGGAACAAAGGGCTAAACACAGTGTGGTAGACCCCATTTGTAATCAGAGCACTTCAGAAGTGGAGGCAAAAGATTAAGAGTTCAAGGGCAGTCCCTGCAAAATCATAGTGAGTTCAAGAGTCTAGTGTACATAAGATAATGTTTATGAATGAAGGAATGAACGAGAGATGGTGAGGCAGAAGAAAACAAAAGTGGTTTGCTGGCTAGTTATATGTAAATTTGACCCATGCTAGAATCATTTTGAAAAAGGGAATCTCAACTAAGAAAATGCTCCCACCTGATTGACCTGTGGGCAAGCATGTGGAGCATTTTCTTAAATTATGGTTGATCTGGAAGGGCCTAGCTGCCACCACTGGGTTCTATAAGAAAGCAGGCCGAGGAAAGGGGCCCAAAGGCAGGTAACAAAGTCAGAGACAGCACCTGTCCTCCACCTGCTGCTAGGAGTACCACAAGAAGACCAAGCTGCACAATTGTAGGTCAGTCCAAGGCAACTTCCCTGGTTGTCAGTTCAGTCTCCATGATCCCCGAAGAGCCCAGGTTAGTTGATTATGTGGGGTTTTTTTTTGTGATGTCCTTGGACCCTCTGGGTCCTACAATACTTTCTCCCCATCTTCCCTAGGATTTCCTGAGCTCTGCCCAAAGTTTGGCTGTGGGTCTCTGTATCTGTTTCCATCAGTTACTGGATGAAGCCTGTTGATGACAATTGGGGTAGGCAACAGTCCTCATACAGCCTCAATAGGAGAGGAGGTACCTAGTCTTACTGCAACTTAATAGACTAGAGCTGACTGATATACACGGGAGACCTGCCTTTTCCGGAAGAAAAATGAGGAGTGGGTGGGGGTGGGGAGGGCAGTTGGAGGAAGGAACTGGGAGGAGAGGAGGGAGGGAGGGGAAACTCCGATCAATCTGAAAAAAAATTAATTAATTAAAAAAAAAGGAAAGCAGGCTGAGCAACCTGTGGGGATCAAGAGAGTAAGCAGCACTCCTTCATGATCTCTGCATCAACTCCTGCCTCCAGGTTTCTGCACAGCATGGGTTCCTGCCTGTCTATGAAGTGTTGCCTGGATGTATAAGATGAAATAAAGCCTGACCTCTCCAAGCTGCTTATGGCCATGTTGTTCCATCAGAGCATTAGAAACACTAAGACAGATGTGAAAGGCAAGAAAATTATCTGCCTAACTTGGAGAACTGACTCAAAATATAGCATACTAAAGAGAAAGGAGGAGACAAATTAGGTCTAGAATAGATGAAATTTTGTAAAATTGTGGCTTGTGCTGCTGAAATTTGAATCAGAAATCAGACTTGGAAAGGCAAAACAAAGGAAGGGCATAAGGAAAAGACAACATGTGGAATAGCCTGGAAATGTTGACCAATGATGTTCAAAGGCCAGTAAACCTATGCTAGAATAATAAGAACATGAGTGTTGAATAATACTGGGAAACATATTCAGCCCCATAGCCTTTTCCCAGTATGCAAACAGATTTGAGTGTAAGACACAGTGGCATTCACTGATGAGGATCTTTAGCAAGGAAGTTATAAAACACAAAACATTTTAGGAGCTGTTTTGGCAATGGTACTTGAAATAACTTTGAAAACTGATTTTTCAAAACGATGTTTCCTTTAGTAGAGATGCCGCAGAGCAAAGTCCAGATGACTCCTTTGGCTAATTCTCCACTTGGCTTCTCTGCCACCCCCTGAGGAAACCCTGTGAGACAACACTGCTCAAGTCTGCCTAGAGCTAGATGAAGTCCTGGGGACTGGAACTGGAGCAGCCCCGAAGGAAATACAGAAATGCCTCCAATACTCTTTTAAGAGGAACAAACCATTTCTCCCCACAGACTCTATACAGGAAACAAAAGAAAGGAACAGCAGATAAACAACAATTAGCAAAATACTGCCCCAAGAAAATAAAGATTAGAGGTAAACTGGGAGATCTCATTTCAACAGGTGCCTATCATTTTCAGGCAGAGTCAGACCAAGGTACAGAAACTGAAGAAAGTAATTATGGCAGGACAGGAGGACTTAGAAGGTCCTGTAGCCACCATGAAGAGTCGGGATAAACTGGTCCAACACTGAAAAGTGTAACTGCAGGTAACAAGCAGTCAGGCAGCCAAGCTCTGGAAATACACCAATGGATATCTCAGCATGCAGACAGAAGATTGAAGTCTCTGAACTTTGGCAACAGACAGACAGAAATGTGATGAAGCAATATGAAACAGGAATCCAGTCACAGGGACTGGGATTAGGAAACAAATTAACAGTCTCTTGAGGGGTCTGGCAGTGAAGGCTGGGGGAAAAAAAACAAACATCAACAACAACAACAAAAAAACAAAGCGTGGAATCTAAAGAAACTAGCAAAGCAAGCTAAGTCTATGAAATGAAGGCAGACAGAATAATCAAACTGTTATCTGCAACACCCAGTCATATCTTCTATTATCTGACATAAGAATTAAATCTACAGCTGTAGGGTCACAAACTAAGCCTCCAGACTATTCAAATCCTTTGGGACCAGGAGCTACCTGGGTCCCAGTAGAGGAAAAGAAGACCAACAAGACAAAACTGCAAACACGAATAACTACTGATGGCCATTTCCTTGGAGATAAATGTTAATGGATTTGAGAGTGAAAGCAAAAATGGAAACTCACGAATCCACACAAATTTGCCCAAGAGACAACAGTGCCAATGTCTCCTTGGTGGGGGGTGGGGGTGAAGCTTGACGGTGAATTCCAAAACTGTTGCACCCTGTGGTTTTTTGCCCCCTGTGGTTTTAAACAATATACTCAAAACTAAGCCTTTAACTTTTAACAAACAAACACTCCAAAGTGTTTTCCAAGAGTATCTTAACAGATCATGAATGGTATCCCTCCAATCTATATTCTTAAAACACAGACATAGGAATGAACAGAACGGGGCAAGCTTTGTGTTTCCTTGCTAACCTATGTGGCTGAGGGCTGAAAGAAACACCACAGTATTCATGAGGATATTTACTTTGCGAAGATTAGAGTTTTGTTGTTACTGTTTGGAAATGCTGGCTTGTTTTGAATTGCTTTTAGCTTGTTTTCTTTTGTTTTGTTTTGAGACAGTCCTGCTGTGCAGCACTGACCTAGATGTTGTCATCTTGACTGAGACTCCAGAGTGTTGAGATTCCATGTGCACACCAAGATGATGGGTTCGATTTAGATTTTCTTTTTTTTTCCTCATTTTTTATTAAAGATTTCCATCTCCTTCCCTCCTCCTCCCCCTTCCCTCCCCTCCCTTCCACCCATACCCCCACTCCACCCCTCTCCAAGACAAAGAGCCATCAGGGTTCCCTTCACTATGTTAAGTCCAAGGTCCTCCCAGCTCCCCCTAAGTCCAGGAAGGTGAGCCCGTCCATGCTGTAGAGTTCACGTTCATTGCCGTTGTCCTTGGTTTCTCAGTCCTCCTCCACCGTCAGCCACATTCAGAGAGTCTGGTTTGGTCCCCTGTTCCATCAGTCCCATTCCAACTGGACTTGGTGGTTTCCCGTTAGATCTGTCCCACCGATTTAGACTTTCTTAAGAAACCAGTAAACAGTCTCTTGGAGATGAATATATTGCAAAAGAAGGACTACAACTGTACAATTGAAAACTATTGTCTCTTTTATTTGGCAGTTTATTTTCTGATCTTTCCAAAATAATTATTAAGTACATGAAACAAGAAACACATAAATAACAAGAATATTATCTCTATCTGTCCAGCAATAACTAGTCAAGTCTAAAATACATTATTTGAGTTTCATATATTATTTCACATCATTATTTTAACACCTTTATTGATATATACATATATACCTATATTTGTCATCACATTTCCTATGATCTACCCTTTAAAATAGTCAAATTAATAGTTTTTAGTACATTTACTTAAAACATTTTACAGTTCTTAACACAATAAATTTTAGAGTACTTTCATCACCCTCTGAAAAAAGTAAAAATAAAAAACACCACATGCACACATCAAAAAAACATAAAACACTTTATTGCTTAATAGTCACTTCCCCCATATCTCCCATATGCCCCAACTTCAGCATAAGGCAATAATCAACTTTGTGTATCTATAGATTAATTAGTTCTGGACAACTCATATAATGGAATCATATGTATGATATATATATTGCAATTGTCATATTATTGAAAAGAATGTTGTCAATGTTTATAATCTCACACCCATTCTTATTTTCTCATTGTTATCTATCCATTTCTTGTGTGTTGATAGAAGCCAGTTGTTTAAGCCCATTCCCTTGCTGTTCACACAGTGGCAAATATGGCTCCTTACAATTCAAGAACCGGCAAGCTGGCAAGAATAAAAGGTTTCTTCTCAGTGCTCCTGGCAAATGCAGATTTGTGATGCAGTTTTCCTAAATAATAATATGACAGAAAAAAATTATCTAAGATTTGATCTCTATATTTTATAGAAATGACCACAAACACTGTGTGTAGCACATTATATACCGTATACCTCACAGGACTTTATGCATATGGATTAAACAAGATAACCTAGAGGCTAATTTGTGTTATGGTGTGTTATGCTATGTTATGCTATACTTTACCTAATAAATAACCAAGAATATACAGTTCTTATTTATTTAAGTCTACTAATTTAACATATTAAAAGTTAACATGTGCTTCTACAATAGCATCAAACTCACTCAGAAGACAAACACTGTAAAACTTTAATTTTTATTTATTATTTTGGGGAGGTTCAAAGAACAACTTTCAGGAGTTGGCTCTCTCTGTCCACCATGGAATTCAGGAATGGAACTCAAATCTTCAGGTTTGCCTTGCAAATGTTTTAACATTTTTAGGCCATGATCCATCTTGTGGCTCTCTTTGTAAAGATTTCCATGTAATTTTTACTCTCTCCCTCTTCTGTTTGTGCTGGGGATCTAACCCAGGTCTCCATCTTCACATGTGACTTGGTGCTTTCTGTGATTTTATTTTTTCTTTTTTTGAAAATTTTTTTCAAACAGTGTATTTGGGTTTTGATTTCTGTCCCCTCTACTATACCCAGTTCCTCCCCCACTTACCCACCAATCCAGATCTACCCCCTTTCTCTCTATCATTAGAAAACAAACAGGCATCAAAGGGATAATAATAAAATATAATAGACAAAACAAAAACAAACTAGTAGGACAATACAAACAAATACACAAGAGTCCAAGAAAAAGCACAAAAACATAGAGACAAGGAGACTCAGTCATTTCACATACTCAGAAAAACGATAAAATGATATGGAATCATAGGATTAAAAAATGAATAAAAATCAAATTAAAAACAGGGAGATAAGGAAAGAAAAAAGCCTCAACATAGTATTATGAGACAAGGAACCATCAAAGATGGCATTGAATCAATTTAGTGTTCGCCATCTACTGCTGGGCATGGAGCCTTCCCTTAAGAGTGTTTTCCTTCCGCAGGGAAATTGCCTTGGAGAAAACTAATTTTTCCATTCCAAGTGGCTACAAATTAGAGATAGTTTCTGGTTAGAGATGGGGGTAGACAATGTTCCCACATCTCTCAGCTCTAGGACTCCATCTGCTGTAGACCTGCTCAGGTCATGTGAATGCTGCCTCAGTCTCTATGAGTTCTTCTGTGCATCTATCCTGCTGTGTTCAAGAGGCCTTGTTTCCTTGATCTCCTCCATCCCTTCTGGCTTTCACACACTGCACTTTTGCACAGGTCCATGTGCTCTGAGTGGAGGGATTTGTTGGAGAAATCCAACTTAGGGCTGAGTGTCCCAAGGTCTCTCACTCTGTGTACATTGTATAGCTTTGAGTCTCTATATTTGTTCCCATCTGGTGCAGAAGGAAGCTTCTCTGACAATAGGAAAGTAAGATACTGATCTATAAGTATAGGAGAATGTTGTCAGGAGCCATTTTCCTGCTACTTTCTTTTACCAGAACAGTAGTATTTGGTTTCCCCTAGGTCCCTGGCCTGTTGTTAGTCTCAAGTTCCTTACCACTCAGGCTGTGTTGGGTATGGATTCCATCTCATGGAGTGGACCTTAAATCAAATCAGATCTTGGTTGGTTACTCCAACAAGCATCATGCCACTATTGTACCAGCATATCTTACAGGAAAGACACCATTGTAGGTGGAAGGATTTGTAACTGGGTTGATATTTATCTTTCTCATTTGGTATCATTCAGCAAAGTCCCTTGCAGTACCATGAACATTATTCCATAGGGGTAAAGGTTCTAGGTAGATATTAACTCAGTGTCTCTGTGTTTTAAAGAGTTGTATAGGTATTGTCTCCAAGTCAGTATGTGATATGTTGCTTTGTTTGGTTTTTGTTTGTTTGTTTTAAGACAGGGTTTTGCTATTTAGACTGGATTTGCTTCAATCCTTCAATCATCCTACTTCAGTTTTGAACTTACTTCAGTGTAAATCCCTTGAATCCCTGCTCCTGGCTCATGGATAATTTCATGAGAAACAGACACCAGGATATTTATATGCTGCTCCTCTGTATTTTATTTGATGTTTTCTTGTTTCAGCTCTATCTGTAACATTGGCCTTCTGCAGCTTTCGAAACAGAAAGGCTAACAAGCCATTCCATCAGCATTGGCAGCTTGATTTCAAACCCCGATACTCTATAAAGTCAGACTTGCCTCTAAACTCTATGAACCAACCCAGATTTGCATCAACATTTTCATCCTTTAATTCCTCACCATGTTGATGCTTCCCACAATAAAAATGCCTCTGAAGCTTGGCTTCAGTAGTGGCCAAACTCAAAGGCTTACCAGGCTGAGCCTGATTCCTAAATCCTCAGAAGAATGTTTTCCCATTGCATTGCAGGCCTACATGTGGGCCTATCATGTCATATATAAATTATTAGAAGATTGCTTTTCTTGTTTTAATCTAGTTTTGATTGTTTACTATCATGTAGAATTATAATCAATTTTTATCTAGAATATTAGATTTTACACATGTGATTTTAATTCAGTAACAGTATATAAATAAACGTTGAGAACTATCCATGTCCACGGCAATGTGTTGAGTATAAACAAATGATCTCAATGAGCTTACTATCTAGTCAGGGCAGCTGACAAGTTTATAAGTAACTATCAAAGAATGTTATAGGATCATGCAATAAGAAAAGAATCGAGAATTGAGGTTTTGTAGAGAAACTTGGACTCTAAGCATATGACCCCAAATGTTGAAAATGAGAGGAAAGTGTGTATGACAAAGGAATTAGCATTACCAATAGCATGAAGAAAAAATGTGGGCTGTGTTAGCATTCTCAAGATGCTGCAGTGAGAGATAAAGCTGGAAGAACAGCGGATGACATGTGATCCTGAATTTTGAATTTGTCCTATATGCATGGAGTCAATAGAGAATCATGAATGATAGAAACAAAGTAGTAGACTTATGTTTAAGAAAACTGAAAACCAGTTTTTGGGGATGTAGTCATACCTATGCAGTGTGTTTGTAACATGCACAAGGCTCTGGGTTCAATCAAAAGAACTAGATAAAAATGAATGTAGAGGCATATGGCTGGAATCCCCGCACATGGGAAGCAGAATCAGAAGGATCAGAAATTCAAGGCTGTCCTCAACTACATAGGGAGTTTAAAGCTATCTTGGGCTACTAAAAACCCTATCTCAATTTTTTTTTTTCAAAAATAGAGATGAGAAGGTAAGTTAAGATCCCATTTTCAAAAGTCACAACCTTTTGGGTGGGGGAAATGAGTGTGTTAACCTTGAATGCTGTTCCCTAGAAACATTACCAGATATCCAGGACTGTGAAGACTCTGAGGAGCTGGGAGGATCAGCCACGGTAAAATCTACTGCCTATAACTAAGTGGAAAAAAAAAGTAAAAGTCACAATAATAAAAGTTTCAATTGTACTTCATTTGTGGACACAAGGATTTGCCTAATGGACTCTGGAAAAAGAGAAAATTTATCTTAAAGAAAGAGAATGAATGGAAGTAGCATATAGGCATCCAGAGCTTAATCTTATTGGGTAGTAGATAAACTGCTGTATTAGTTATATTGGTCAGGTCCAAGAGACCAGAGGCAGGTAGGTATTTTCATCCTACAACACACCAAGCTCTGGTATAGTAGAAAAGAGAATAAAAGATGAAAACAAATATTATAGATGTTTCTCATAATTTGGTGCCCTAATATAAGCAAGGAAATGGTTGGATTCTAAGATTTATCTTGTAATAGGAAGAGCAGAAATACTAGATTGGGAATCTCATAGAAGAAATACATTTATAAAAGTAACACAATGCCAAGTTTTATAGAGAAAAGAAGCATCACTTCAGATGCTTATGAATAATTTATTAGAAATTAAAAGTCTAGTGCTTCTGAAAAAGTTTTGAGAATGAGATGATATTTGAAGAAAAAGGTGAAAATTTAGAGCCATTAAAATATTATTTAGAGCTAGACACAGTGGTACACACTTTTAATCCTAGCACTCAGAAAGCAGAGGCAGGCCTGTCTCTGTAGGCTTAATGACAGCCTGGCACCATAGTGAGAACCTGTCTCAGGGAAAAAAGAAAGGAAAGGAAATACTAGTTGAAGTTACAGGAGTAGGTACAATTTCCAAAGAATAGCATATAAAGAATTGGTTCTCAACCTTCTTAATGCTGTGACCTTTTAAAACAGCTCCTGATGTTGTGGTGACCCCAACCATGAAATTATTTTCTCTGCTACTTGATAACTGTAATTTTGCTACTATTATGAATCATAAAGTAAGTATCTATGCTTTCTGGTGGTCTTAGGTAACTCCTGTGAAAGGGTCATTTGACCCCAAAGGGGTCTCGACCCACAGGTTGAGAACTACTGATGTAGAGAGTAATGAGAACCAAGAAAATAAGTCTCTGGAAAGCTGAATTTAAGTATAGATAGGAGAAATAAATCATCTAAGGAAAAAGCATAACATTATTTATTACTCATCATCGAGTATGAAATTTTAGTACTGAATGATGGCCAGAGATGAGGGAAAGGATGATGTGGGATTTCGCTCTGCATGCTGTGATTACCATTGATTAATAAAGGAACTGCTTTGGGCTTATAGTAGAGCTATAGGAAAACAGAGCTAGGTGGGGAAAACTAAACTGAATACTGGGCAAAAGAAGGCCTGAGTCAAAGAGAAGCCATGAAGACACTAGAGACAGACACTGGGAACTTTACCCGGTAAACTACAGCCATGTGGTGATACACAGATTAATGGAGATGGGTTAGATTAAGATGTAAGAGTTAGGCCTGTCCCTTCCCAGCTTGCACCCAGAACCCTCCCCCCCACCTCCGGTTCATCCTCCCATCTTTGGGGCCACAAAATCCCACAGCCCAGCCTGTTTGGGCACCTGGACCAGGAATTGAGTGCACCCAGGTCAGTGGGAGGTCCCCTGCTCCAATAGCCTGCCTGCAGCAAGGTAGGCCCTTTGTCAGCAAGCTGCTTGGCCTGCAAGGAGACCTGACTGTCTGCCAGAGGATCCATCATTCATTGGGGTGAGTTAGTGCCTGAACCTTGGCAGCTGCCAGGAGAGGGACTACCGACATTCCCCAAACCCCCCCCCCCACTTCCTGCTCTTCCTGCAGGGGTTATTCTCCCTGGATACTGCCTCTCTCTTCCTGTCCCTTCCCAGCTTGCAACCAGAACTCCCCCCCCCCCCGCCTCATCCTCCCGTCTTTGGGGCCACAAAATCCCACAGCTCAGCCTGTTTGGGCGCTGGGGACCTGGAATTGAGTGCACCCAGGCCGGTGGGAGGTCCCCTGTTTCAATAGCCTGCCTGCAGCAAGGTAGGCCCGTTGTCAGTGAGCCACTTGGCCAGCAAGGAGACCTGACTGTCTACCAGAAGATCCAACATTCATTGGGGTGAGTGAATTGAATTTATTGGGGTGAATTGAACTTCTAAAAGAAAACCCAAAGGGGATTATTCAGAGGAAGAAATGGGCAGGTGCCAATGCAAGAATTCCTCCAACAATTTGAAAAACAACATGAAAGCACCAGAACCCAGCGAACTTATAACAGGAGGACTTGAACACACTAATCAAGAAGAAGTAGAAAAAACTGACTTTATGGAAGTAATAAAGTCCCTTAAACAGGAGGTGAAAAACTCCCTTAAGGAAATGGACGAGAAGAATAACAAAAAGTTTGAAGAATTCAGTAAATCCGTAAATGATATCCTAGGAAACCAAGAAAAAACAATCAAACAGATAATGGAAACAGTGCAAGACTTGAAAACTGAAATGGAGCCAAGGAAGAAAACACAACCCGAGGGCTAGCTGGATATGGAAAATCTATGTAAACGAACAGAGACTACAGAAACAAGCATAACCAACAGAATACAAGAGATAGAAGAAAGAATCTCAGATTCTGAAGATACCATAGAGAAAATAAACGCACTGATCAAAGAAAACAGCAAATCCAACAAATTCTCATCACAAAACATTCAGGAAATCTGGGACACAATAAAAAGACCAAACCTAAGAATAATAGGCGTAGAAGAAGGAGAAGAATTACAGCTCAATGGTCCAGAAAATATATTTAATAAAATTATAGAAGAAAACTTCCCAAACCTAAAGAAAGATATTCCTATTAAGGTTCAAGAAGGTTACAGAACACCAAATAGACTGGATCAAAAAAACCATCCCCTCACCATATTATAATCAAAACACAAAACATACAGAATAAAGAAAGAATATTAAGAGCTGCAAAGGAAAAAGGTCAAGTAACATATAAAGGTAAACCTATCAGACTAACACCTGATTTCTCTTTGGAAACCATGAAACCCAGAAGGTCCTGGATAGATGTTTTGCAGAAACTAAGAGACCATGGATGCAAGCCCAGATTATTATACCCAGCCAAGCTTTCATTCACTATAAATGGAGAAAACAAAATATGCCAGGATAAAAACAAATTTAAACAATACATACGTAGCCACAAATCCAGCCTTACAGAAAGTAATAGAAGGAAATTCACAAACAAAGGAGTCCAACATTGCCCAAAATAACTCAGACATCTAGCGACCCTTCACCAGCACATCTCAAAGAAAGGAAACACACAAACTCTACTACCAAATAAAAAATGACAATCGGAGTTAACATCCACTGGTCATTAATATCACTTAATATCAATGGACTCAATTCACCTATAAAAAGGCACAGGCTAAGAGATTAGATACGAAAACAGGATCCAACATTCTGTTGTTTACAAGAAACACACCTCAACCACAAAGACAGACATCTACTCAGAGTAAAGGGTTGGGAAAAGGTTTATCAAGCAAAAGGACCTAAGAAACAAGCGGGTGTGGCCATACTAATTTCTAACAAAGTTGACTTCAAACTAAAATCAATCAGAAGAGATGGAAAGGGACACTTTATACTCATTACAGGAAAAATCTATCAGAATGAAGTCTCAATCCTGAATATCTATGCCCCTAATACAAAAGCACCCACTTATGTAAAAGAAACATTACTAGAACTCAAGGCAGCCATCAAACCAAACACACTGATAGAGACAGACTTCAGCACTCCTCTTTCACCAATGAACAGGTCAATCCAACAGAAACAGAACAGAGAATTAAGAGACTTAATAGAGGTAATGAACCAAATGGACTTAACAGACATCTATAGAACATTCCACCCAAACAGGAAAGAATATACCTTCTTCTCTGCGGCTCAGGGAACCTTTTCAAAAATTGACCACATACTCGGTAACAAGGCAAACTTCCACAGTTACAAAAACATATTAGTAACCACCTGCGTCTTATCGGATCACCATGGATTAAAATTAGAAGTCAACAACAATGCTACCCTAGAAAGCCTACAAACTCATGGAAACTGAACAGTCAAGTACTGAACCACACCTTTGTCAAGGAAGAAATAAAGAAAGAAATTAAAGTCTTCCTTGAATTTAATGAAAATAAAGACACAACATACTCAAACGTATGGGACACAATGAAAGCAGTGCTAGGAGGAAAGTTCATAGCACTAAGTGCCCACTTAAAGAAAATGGAGAAAGCACACATTGGAGACTTAACAGCACACCTGAAAGCTCTAGAAAAGAAAGAAGCAGACTCACCTAGGAGGAGTAGAAGACTGGAAATTATCAAACTGAGGGCAGAAATCAACAAAATAGAAACACAGAAAACAATCCAAAGAATCAATGAAACAAAAAGCTGGTTCTTGGAGAAAATCAACAAGATTGACAAACCCCTAGCCAAACTAATCAAACGGCAGAGAGAGAACACACAAATTAATAAGATCAGAAATGAAAAAGGGGACATAACCACAGACACAGAGGAAATTCAGAGAATCATTAGATCTTACTACAAAAGCCTGTATGCCACGAAATTGGAAAATGTAAAAGAAATGGACACTTTTTTAGATAAGCACCATATACCAAGGTTAAACCAGGACCAGGTGAACAATCTAAATAGTCCTGTTAGTCGCGAAGAATTAGAAACTGTTATCAGAAACCTCCCTACCAAAAAGAGCCCAGGACTTGATGGGTTCAATGCAGAATTCTACCAGAACTTCCAAGAAGACCTAATACCTATACTCCTTAAGGTATTTCATAATATAGAAACAGAAGAGTCATTGCCAAATTCCTTTAATGAAGCTACAATTACCCTGATACTTAAACCACACAAAAACTCAACCAAGAAAGAGAATTACAGGCCAATCTCACTCATGAACATCGATGCAAAAATTCTCAATAAAATACTGGCAAACAGAATCCAAGAACACATCAGAAAAATTATCCACTACGATCAAGTAGGCTTCATCCCAGAGATGCAGGGCTGGTCCAACATATGAAAATCTATCAATATAATCCATCATATAAATAAACTGAAGGATAAAAACCATATGATCATCTCATTAGATGCAGAAAAAGCATTTGACAAAATTCAACACCCCTTTATGATAAAGGTCTTGGAGAGATTAGGGATACAGGGATCATCCTAAATATAATAAAGGCTATTTACAGCAAGCCGACAGCTAACATCAAATTAAATGGAGAGAAACTCAAGGCCATGCCACTAAATTCAGGAACACGACAAGGCTGTCCACTCTCTCCTTATCTCTTCAATATAGTGCTTGAAGTTCTAGCAATAGCAATAAGACAAAACAAGGGGATCAAGGGGATTCGAATTGGAAAGGAAGAAGTTAAACTTTTGTTATTTGCAGATGATATGATAGTGTACATAAGCGACCCGAAAAACTCCACTAAAGAACTCCTACAGCTGACAAACTCCTTTAGTATCGTGGCGGGATACAAGATCAACTCCAAAAAATCAGTTGCCCTCCTATATACAAAGGATAAGGAAGCAGAGAAAGAAATCAGAGAAACTTCACCTTTCACGATAGCCACAAATAGCATAAAATATCTTGGGGTAACTCTAATCAAGGAAGTGAAAGACCTATTTGACAAGAACTTTAAGTCTTTGAAGAAAGAAATTGAAGAGGATACCAGAAAATGGAAGGATCTTCCTTGCTCTTGGATTGGGAGGATCAACATAGTAAAAATGGCAATACTACCAAAGGCAATCTATAGATTTAATGCAGTCCCCTTAAAGATCCCATCAAAATTCTTCACAGATCTTGAGAGGACAATAATCTACTTTATATGGAAGAACAAGAAACCCAGGATAGCCAAAACAATCTTATACAATAAAGGTACTTCTGGAGGCATTACCATCCCTGACTTCAAACTCTATTACAGAGCTACAGTATTGAAAACAGCTTGGTATTGGCATAAAAATAGAGAAGTCGACCAATGGAATCGAATAGAAGACCCAGATCTTAACCCACAAACCTATAAACACCTGGTTTTTGATAAAGGAGCTAAAAGCACACAATGGAAGAAAGAAAGCATCTTCAACAAATGGTGCTGGCATAACTGGATGTCAACCTGTAGAAGAATGAAAGTAGATCCGTATCTATCACCATGCACAAAACTCAAGTCCAAATGGATTAAAGACCTCAATATCAATCTGAACACACTGAACCTGTTAGAGGAGAAAGTGGGAAGTACTCTACAACATTTGGGCACAGGAGACCGCTTCCTACGTATAGCCCCAGCACCACAGACATTAAGGGCAACATTGAATAAATGGGACCTCCTGAAGCTGAGCAGCTTCTATAAAGCAAAGGACACTGTCACTAAGACAAAAAGGCATCCTACTGACTGGGAAAAGATCTTTATCAGCCCTGCAACAGACAAAGGTTTGATCTCCAAAATATATAAGGAACTCAAGAGACTAGACTTTAAAATGCTAATTAACCCAATTAAAAAATGGGGCACTGAACTGAACAGAGGATTCTCAACAGAAGAAGTTCGAATGGCCAAAAGACACTTAAGGGCATGCTCAACCTCCTTAGCACTCAGGGAAATGCAAATCAAAACAACGTTGAGATACCATCTTACACCTATCAGATTGGCTAAAATCAAAAACACCAATGATAGCCTTTGCTGGAGAGGATGTGGAGTAAGGGGTACACTCATCCATTGCTGGTGGGAATGCAAACTTGTGCAACCACTTTGGAATGCAGTGTGGAGGTTTCTCAGGAAATTTGGGATCAACCTAACCCAGGACCCAGCAATCCCACTCTTGGGAATTTACCCAAGAGATGCCCAATCATATTACAAAAGCATTTGTTCAACTATGTTTATAGCAGCATTATTTGTAATAGCCAGAACCTGGAAACAACCTAGATGCCCTTCAGTGGAAGAATGGATGAAGAAACTGTGGAAAATATACATATTAGATACTACTCGTCAGTAAAAAACAATGACATCTTGAATTTTGCATGCATATGGATGGAAATAGAAAACACCATCCTGAGTGAGGTAATCCAGGCCCAAAAAGATGAACATGGGATGTACTCACTCATAATTGGTTTCTAGCCATAAATAAAGGACATCGAGCCTATAATTCATAAAAAATCCTAGAGAAGCTATATAAGAAGGTGAACCCAAAGAAAAACATATAGTTATCCTCCTGGATATTGGAAGTAGTCAAGATTGCCGGACAAAAAATGGGAACATGCGGGTGGGATGGGGTGGGGGATAGGGGGATGGGGAGAGAAAAGTGTGAAGTGGAGGATGGGAAGAGCTTGGGGAATAGGATGGTTGGGATATAGGAAGGGTGGATATGGGAACAAGGAATTATATATCTTAATTAAGGGAGCCATTCTAGGGTTGGCAGATACTTGACTCTAGAGGGGTTCCCAGGTGTCCAGGAAGACGCCCCCAGCTAGTTCCTTGGGCAGCTGAGGAGAGGGTGCCAGAAATGTCCAGACCCTATTGCCATACTCATGAATATCTTGCATATCACCATAGAACCTTCACCTGGCATTGGATGGAGAAAATGACAGAGCCCCACATAGGAGCACCGGACTGAGCTCCCAAGGTCCTGATGAGGAGCAAAAGGAGGGAGATCATGAGCAAGGAAATCAGGACCGTGAGGAGTGCGTTTACCCATTGAGAGGGTGGGACAGATCTAACGGGAGACCACCAAGTCCAGTTGGAATGGGACGGATGGAACAGGGGACCAAACCGGACTCTCTGAATGTGGCTGATGGTGGAGGAGGACTGAGAAACCAAGGACAATGACGATGAGCATAAACTCTACAGCATGGATGGGCTCATTGTGAGCCTTGTCAGTTTGGTTGCTCACCTTCCTGGACTTAGGGGGAGCTGGGAGGACCTTGAACTTAACATAGTGAAGGGAACCCTGATGGCTCTTTGTCTTGGAGAGGGGTGGAGTGGTGATATGGGTGGAACGGAGGGGAAGGAAGGGGGAGGAGAAGGGGAGGAGATAGAAATTTTTAATAAAAAAAAAGATGTAAGAGTTAGCCAAAACGAAGCTAAAGCTAATGGGCCAAGCCGTGATTTAATTAATACAGTTTCTGTGCAATTATTTCAGGTCTAAGCTAGCCAGGTGGTCAGGAACCAACCAACAACTGTCTCCTTTTTCCAACAAAAAGATGTTGGTAGTGATACAGTAAAACTGATTGGAAATGTAAAATGAGAAACATTTTGGATATTGAATAGCTGAGTGCTAAGGGAAAAAACCAACCCAGGTGAACTGGGTGTAATGGTGAGCAGAAGCATTCCTAGACATTCCCCAGATAGATATGCAAGGAAGCATGCAGACAGAGTTCAAGCCCAGTATGGGAGACATAGTAACACCTTATCAAAAAGGAGACAAACAAACAACAAAAAACCCACATTCAGACACATGAGATGGTATCCAAGACAGTGCAATAGCACAGAAGCTATTCATTAACTTCTTAAGAAGAATACCTACAGAAAAGTCAGAAAGGAAGAGGCCTTGGGAAACATTAAAGACAGAAGCCAATGAGCAGATCATGGTGTTTTCAAAATAATGTCTCATTGGAAGACTGTATCCCATTAAAGCAAAGGTAAAATTGCTTGGAACCTCAGTTCTGAAACTGTTTCAGAGGTAGTTTACCAGCCAAATAGGAAAGTCTAATTTCTTTTCAGTCAAAGAATACTTATTATTCATATTCATCATTTCTTTAGTCTTCCCCCTTTCCTTTATTTCTTCCCTTTCTAGCCTTTACTTAGCATATGTCATTATTCTCCCTTTCTGCCACACCTGGTAGTCCTAAGCCCCATTTTCTGTGATATAATTTTTGATGTTGGCCTGTGAACAGGCAGACATAGGAAAGGAGGCTTTACAAGGTAGTACAACATTCATTCAGAGAATGAAATTCCAGCTTGTACTAAGAAGGTGTCAGAAAGTACACAGGGAGCCAAAATTCCATTTGTGTGCTGGAAGAATGCTCTAAGTGCTGGAGGTTTGTACTTAAAAATTATACTAGCTTCAAGCCTTCTTAGATATGTGTTTATCCATTAAAACTAATGCACAAAGCCCATAAATAAAACACAGAGATAATTGTGTTAGCTGTTCATTGGCATGTATAATACCTGAACAAAACAACTTTAGATTATTCTGGATCATACTTTCAGAAGTTTCAATTCACAGCTAGCCAGGTCCAGTGCTGTGGGCTTTAGGTGCTGAAGCAGGACATTATGAAGAAAACCCACATTGCTAATGGTCCAGCTGAAAGCAGAAAAAAAAAACAGGATGGGGTCAGGGGGCAGGTGCAGCCTTCAAAACACAGAACAGTAAACTATTTCCTCTAAACCATTTCTATCTCCTAGTCTCTACAGCTTCCTAATAAGCCATCATATTATGAACCCATTTAAGGATTAATGGTTTGATTATCTTTATTCTCCTCTGCCCATTCTGCTTCTTCCTTGTCTGGCTGGTGACACCCCCTTTCTTCTTCCCCAAGACTTCTCTGTCCCTAGAAGTCCCGCCTAAGCTTTTCCTGCCTACCTATTGGCCATCTAGCTCTTATTAAAACAATCACAGTGACATATCTTCACACAGTGTAAAGGAATATAAATATTCCATAACAATCCTTTGCCTCTGCCAATATGTACAAATATAAATATGTTCATTCTAATACAACAGAGAATATGAATATGAGAGGTCACACTATTTTGCCTATTCAAGTAGATTACTTTTTACTTTCAGAGGGTTCTTTTTCTCCTTGCCACTTCTAGAAAGCTGAAGAGCCTCCAAAAGTTAGGCAGTGAGCTGCACAATGGAAATAGGTTCAAGACCTTTATTTTGATTCCAGACAGCACATTCAGTTTGTAACTTTTCAGTGACTCTGACTAAGAATGATCTACAGATTCTACCCTGAGGACCATAAGAAATGAGAAGTCTTAGCTATACTAGCCAGCTTTATACATTGAAATATTCTACCAGAAAGGGACTAGATAAGAAGACACAGAAATAAAGATGTAGTTAATATGAAAAGTGTTGACTTAGAACTATGGCTCTCAAACTATGGCCCATTTGACTAAAGATATTAGCCTTACAACAAAATGTGTTAGAAATGTAACATGAGGGCCTACTTGTTGGGGTTTCTGTCTGGTCTGGCAGGACCCACAGCTGGTTAGCCCCAAAGAAAATCACACAGAGGTCTACATAAGTTATAATCTGATTAGCCCATTAGCTCAGGCTTCATATTAGCTCTTATAACTTATATTAGCCCATGATTCTCATCTATGTTAGCCACATGGCTCGGTACCTTTTTCAGCGGGCCAAGTCACATCTTGCTTCTTCAGTGTCTGGACAAGACTGTGGAGAAATGGACTTCCTCTTTCCCAGAATTCTTCTGTTCTCTTTGACCCACCTCTACTTCCTGTCTTGTTGTCCTGCCTATATTTCCTGCCTGGCTACTTGCCAATCAGTGTTTATTTAAAACATAATTGACAGGATATAGACAATTGTCCCACACCATAGAAATAATTCTCTTTTTAAGTTTTATTTTATTTTAGGTATATGGGTGTTTTGCCTGCATTTGTCTCTGTGTACCATATGTGGAATTGGTGCCTGTGGAAGTTAGAAGAAGGTGTTGGATCCCCTGAAACTAATGTTACAGATGGTATGAACTGTCATGTGGGTATGGAAAATCTAACCGAGGTTGTCTTCAATGGAATACCAGTGTTCTTAACTGCTGAGGCACCTCTCCAACCAGAAATAAATATTTTTGAGACATGTTGTCACGTACCCCACCCTGGCTTCAAACTCCCTGTGTATCAAAAGATGAACTTGAACTGATCTTCCAGCTTCTATCTCCAAATTACTAGGGTTATAGGTCTGTCTCACCATGACTGAGTCTATGTGGAGTTGCATGCCAAACAAGGACTTCATTCGTACAAAGGAAACATTCCACCAACCAAGCTACATTCCCCAGTTCTTATAAATAAAAAAAATTCAGCCCCGACCCAAGACTCATTGCATTAAAAACTTTAGTGAAATAAAAAAATCTGGATTTGAATAAGTCTTTCAAATGATTTTGATGCACTGATGTTTGAGAACCCCTTAAGGCAGAAACGAAAATGCCAGAGGGCTCCAGAGAACAGACAGAAGAATAAAGCAGTAGTGATGGAGATGCGATTGAAGTAAGAAGGTGAAAACTACTACTGACTGCCTTCTCAAGAACAATTTTTACATGCAGATATTTTAAAAGTACAAAATTGCACATTTAAGAGGCAGGAATACTTTGAAGGGAATGGGAAGCCAAATGCTAGTGAAGGCAAACTCATAGTCAAGGGTCAATGATGCAAGAGGTAAATCAAGTGCAAACCAGCAGGGGCTCTCAGGAAAGAAACAATGAATACTGGTGGCAGATGACAAGAGAGATAAAGCAATGCTCCAGGCACTACTAGAGAGAAGCACAAGCAGCTCCAAGCCTGGGAACAGGTCAGGGGCAGGAGATGAGCATGTTACTCTTGTTCCAACATTATCTGAGTGAATGTTAAAAAGAAACAAGGCATTCAATGTAATCTCCACTCTTCTCTGCTCTTTCCCTAGGGAATATTGCTGATAAAACTCTCATTTCATTAATAGCCCTCAACTGCACAGAATTTCCCATGACAAAAAAAAAAATCAGAAATGGATCTGTAAGGAAGTAGGTACTGTTAAACGAGACTCAGATGATTTGTAAACAAGCCTTTTTCACAATTCCCATACATTCGTTAAGAGGTCTTCTGGTTATCAAAAAAAATCTTGTGGAAAATGCTACTTGGGACTGGTAGAGATCCACGTATTTGCAGCCGAGGACCAGGAAAACTATATTGCACCTATACAACTGGGCTTGGTACAGTGGAGGGAGAGCAAGGAGGAAGTAATTGGTGTGCCCTTGGTGCCTAAGTATTCATTTGGACAGGTGGGACAAGGGAAATAGAGATAATGTGACAGGGCACGACAATGCAAATGTTTCTCCATCTTCTTTTTTTGCTGAGTCCATTTCAGGTTTAACTGGAGTTTGGTCTCCTTGATGAAGAATCTCAAGGAAAATAGCTCAACTCTATTCTAGAAAACAAAGGTCGAGATGTTCTATCTGACTTATCTTAACTTCTGTTAAACTGCCTGTTTATGTGGAACCCCTCCAGCCACCTGCTTATCTCAGCTCCTGTTAAACTGCTTGTTTCTGCTACAGCCACCTGTAGCTGCTGAGCTAGATGCCAAGACATGGAATTTGCCTTCAAAAATCATTTGCTCTAAACATTTGGGGTCACACCTACATCCCCTGGATGTGGTCCCAGCTAGTTGGAATAAAGACTTTCAACTGCCTATAAACTATGCCTGAGGAGTCATCTCATAGTCATAATAATGCATACAGCAAAAGCCTGCATTCGACATGGAATAGGTAGCATTCTACTGATTGTGAAAAGATCAATCTGCCTGCATGTACCTACCAAAGGTCCAATTTCCAGCAGAGAAATACTTTGTAGACATTTTCCCTCTTGGCTCAAATATATTTTACTGCATGATGTCTGATTTGGGGCACATTGTTTAATCATGCTTCTTCTGTGGAATGGTACCAAGTTTATTGTATTAACTGGGATCACATAATGTAGTGTATGTCAAATATTAACTCAGATACAAAAAAGTGACTAATATGTTTCAGCAATTATTGTGAGATTAAGTGCATGCTATGATTTATTACAGCCTTGTGGCATGACCCAAGTAACTGATCTCTACAGTGCCTTAGTTCTCCTTACAAACAAAATGGGACTACGAAATGATGCAACTACTGTACTTTTGCTTTTATAGAGAAATTAATCAATGTATGCAAAATTCTTATTAAAGTACTTGGCACATAACAAACACATGATAAGTGATAACCAATATTATTATTCTTCAAGGATATGTTTCCCTAAACTGCTTTTGGTTTTAATTTTTTAATTTTTACCTTTAGAGTTTTTCTTTTTATTTACTTTTAAATTGAGCATTTAGGCCAGGGATGCAGACAGGCTCACTGCGGATGTTCTCTTCTTCCTCCACTCCTGCAAATCTAATACCCCAATCTTATCCCCAGTCCTTCAGCAGAACTCCTAAGCACCCTCCCAGGCTTGTCATCTCCAATAGATCACACAGATCTTCACTTCCAAACTTTCTAACCCCACTCATTACTTTATCCCTGTCCTCAACTCCCCCAGGCATTCCCCAGGAATCTGTTAGCCATGCAGGCCAGGGCAGGTAGGATAAGGGCAGATCTTCACATTGTCCTCTTCTGCTCCAAATCTGATGTGGGAAGGTCTTCTGTTTTAATAAAGAAACTGCCTTGGCCAACCCTTAGGTGTGTGGAGTAGACAGAACAGGAAAAAGGAAGTGAGGTAGATGGCTCAGACAGTTGCCCCGCCTCTCCTCTCTGGGGCAGACTGCCATGCCTCTCCTGAGAGAGCCAGAGTTGCGATGAAGCCAGCCACCAGGTCAGACATGCTGAATCTTTCCGGGTAAGACACCACTCATGGTGTTACATAGATTATTAGATATGGGTTAAAGCAAGAGATGTGAGAATTAGCTAATAAGAGGCTGGAACTAACAGGCCAGACAGTGTTTAAAAGAGTACAATTTGTGTGTTGTTATTTCGGGGCATAAGCTAGTCAGGCGGCTGAGAGCTGGGCGGGATGAAAAGCAGGCCTGCCCACAGCTCCCCACTACACAAATCCAATCCTCCTTTTACTCTGTAGCAGACCATCACCTGCCATAGACTCATCTCCCTTCCTACTTCCATCTCCAGGGGAACACACAGATCTTCCCCTCAAACGTATCTTTTCCCAACTCATCACTTTTTTCCAGTGCCCAATCCCAACAGATGTTCCCTGGAAAGCCACAGGCCACCCCAGTCAGAGAAAGAGGTAATCTAACTACAGAGCTTCTTTTCTCATCTCCTCCCATATCTTATCCCACATTCTTATCACCAGCTCTGTAGTGCAGTGGCATTTCACTTGTATTTTAATAAATAAAACTTGCCTGAGGATCATAAAGTAAAACAGACCCACTGGTCAGTCTTACAGACCAGGTAGTGTGATGGAGGACTCCCATTGGCTAATAAAGAAACTGCCTGGCCCATTTGATTGGCCAGCCCTTAGGTGGGCGGAGTAGACAGAACAGGAAGAAGGAAGTGAGGTAGATGGCTCAGTCAGATGCCACGCCTCTCCTAAGTTAGTCAGACTGCTGTGCCTCTCCTCAGAGAGATGCCAGACGCAATGAAGCTCCAGCCCAAGATGGACGTAAGCTAGAAACTTCCCGGTAAGGCACCACTTCGTGGTGTTACACAGATTATTAGATATGGGTTAGTCAAGATGTGAGTAAGAGGCTGTGAGTAATAGGCCAGGCAGTGTTTAAAAGAATACAGTTTCTGTGTAATTATTTTGGGGCATAGGCTAGCCGGCAGCCGGGAGCCTGGCGGGATGAAAAGCAGGCCTTCCCGCCGAGCTCTACACTACAGTAGTGGTAACACACACACCTTTAGTCCCAGTAGCCACACTAGTTGACATAGAAATAAGGCAGTGCATGCCTTTAATCCCAGTGGTGTATGCCTTTAATCCCAGCCCTGGAGAGGATTATAAAACAGGAGGGAAAGGCTCTCAGTCAGAGTTTCACTCTGAGATTCCTGGAGGTATGATGGCCATTTCCAAATGAGGTTGAGGTAAGAACCACTGGCTGGCTGCTTTGTTTTGGGGTTCTTCAGGTTGAACCCCAATGTCTCTCTCTCTGAGTTTTTATTAATCGTGCTTCATTGTAGCACATTACCTGTTGTGGCCTCTCCTCACTCTCTTCCTGCACTACCAGGAGACTAAGCAGACCCTAGTGGAACACTTTATTTTCCTTCCTCCCATGAACCCCCTTACCACTACCCCCAGACAGTCCCCATTTCTAAGAATCAGCTCCCAATACCTAGAAACACATTTTACCAGGAAACCCCAGTGGACATACCTAGCAGGATCTCAGAAGAATTCCCTATTAGGCATAACACAGTCACAACACCCTCCTAAGAAGTAGAGAGAGCAACAGTATCTGGAGTAGGGGGTCACTCAACAAAGACAAGACCAAATATCAGCACCTAGAATTTCAATTGTCCAAATCCAGATGCCAAGACACCAACATAAACACAAAATCAGTAACAGGTAAAACAATATGGCTTCACTAGAGCTCAGAAACTACAATAGTAGGGCTTGAGTATTGCAACATAGCAGAAGAATAAGACAAAGACCTTAAAACAACCCTTATGATTATTATAGAGGCCCTTAAAGAAGTAATGTTAATCCTTATGGGCTTGTTCCTAACCATTTATGGCAAAATGGATGTTACCCATGTTCCTTCTTTTGGGCGTATGCAATATGTTCATGTAACTGTGGATACATAGTCTCATCTCTTTTTTGCCTCAGCCCATACAGGAGAAAAATTACGGGATGTTAGAAGTCACTGTCTCCAGGCTTTTGCCTACATGGGAGTTCCAAAAACTGCAAAAACTGAAAATGGGCCATCCTACACCAGTACTGGCTTTGCTAAATTTTGCTCTGAGTTCTCTATTTCTCATAAAATAGAAATACCTTATAATCCTCAAAGACAAGCTATAGTGGAGTGAGCACATCATACACTCAAAGCCTATTTGCATAAAGCAAAAAAGGAGAAATATGGTTCCACCTGCAGAGACCATTTGTCTTTTATTTTATACATTTTAAATTTTTTGACTGTTGATGCTCAAACTCGTACCATTGCTGACTGGCATTGGTGGTGACTTTCTTCTGGGATGCCTCATGTCAAATGGAAGAATCTAGCAGATGGCACTTGGTGTGGGCCAGATTCCATACTGGTGTGGGGAATGGGGGCTGTTTGTGTTTTACTGCAGGATGCTGACAGTCCAATATGGGTACCTGAGAGTCTGGTGCATGCTGTGGATTTTCCTGTCCAGAAGCCTGAAGACAGGACAGAGCCAAGAGATCAAATAGACAATGGCTTATCAACTGAAGAGTTGCTGGGATCCTGAGGAGCTGGCTGTGGTGGTCCAAGTACCAAGGATTGTTCCTCTACCTATCAATTCATCCCATGATAATGGCAGCAATTGCTGTGGCTGCCAGAGCAGATATGGCTGCTGGATTTCCCATTAGTAAGTTGCTTCTGCTAGCACAATGGAAACCTTAAAAGGGCAGGTTACAAATGCCTTGGCCACTCAAATTGAACTAAATTTAAAAATAAATATTGCAGTTAAATTTGCAATTGGTTTTGGTTAGAGACCACGGTTAGGTTACATTGCTGTTATTCACAGACCCTGGAATGAACAATTTACAAATTGGCTGTTGAGATTATTCTAGTTAACTATACCAGGGTTTCTCCCACCCGCGCTGAGACCTTACTTGTTAGGGACCATAGTCCTAAAAGATGATAGCAGGGACCATTGTCTAAGGATGTTTGCAGAGAGCCCCACATCCTAACTATCTTGAGAACTGTTTGTTAATGGAACCTGACCCACATCTTAACTATCTTGAGAGCTGTTTGTTAAGGGAACCACAAAAAGAATGCTTCCACTTGCATAAGGAACACCAGGTTTGCTAGCTAGTGACCTTTGCTACTCCCTACCCCCTACCCCAATCCGAGTTCCTCATTCAAGGGCTATATAAGCTGTAACCATCACCCTAATAAACGAGACCTTGACAACAGAATCTTGCTTGGTCTCCTTCCTCTTCTCCAGCCCATGTTCTTTCAGGTTAGCGCCCCTTCAGAGGACCCTGAATAGCTGACCCACCAAGCGGGGTTACACTTACTTAAAGGGCTCCAATTTGGGCAGACATATTAAGGATTGAATAAGCACGGCCTCTTTCAGGAGTGCTTATGTGTGCTGGAGCATCATCTTCATGTTTTCATCGTGCCAGAGCCAAAGGCAAGCTTGTAGAAGGAGCTGCAGGCAGGCCAGCTTTTCATCCTGCCCAGCTCCCACATAGCTAGCTTATCCCTGGAAATAACAACACACAAATTGTATTCATTTAAACACTGCCTGGCCCATGAGTTTCAGCCTCTTACTAGCTAATTCTCATATCTTGCTTTAACCCATATTTAGTAATGTGTGTAGCACCATGAGGTGGTGTCTTACCGGGAAAGATTCAGCATGTCTGACCTGGCAGCTGGCTCCATTGCATGTGTCCCAGAGAGGAGAGGCATGGTAATTGCCCGAGGCATCTGCCTCACTCCCAACATCCTGTTCTGTCTACTCCACCCACCTATGTTCTAACCTATCAGGCCAAGCAGTTTCTTTATTAATTAACCAATGAAACAGCAGATAGATAGAAACACTCCTACATCATTTCCCTTCTTTTTTGTTTAAACAAAAAAGAGAAGGCTTTAATTTTAACATAGCAAAATTACATATAACAAAGAAAAACAACTATAACCATCTATCTATTCTTTAACTCCATCAAAGACTCCAGAAGGATATAATATTACTTAAGTAAACAAGAAATAAGCTACTTCCAAAACTCTAGAAATGACTGAGACATCTTGCTGCCTGGACAGTCACCCAAAGTTCTTTTGTACCATTGGGGCATCCATCTTATATAGTATCCATCTTATATAGGCCCATAGTATCCAGCAGACATTTCCATGAAGCAGGAAATTTCAAAGGCAATTCAGTCAGTATCTGCTGTGTCTTGCAGAATGTCTCGCAGACTCCTTCATAAATCAGGAACCCCGAAAAATCATCTCACCTTTAGGCAAGTTCAGCAGTCCTCTTTCTGCGGGTTCTTTTTGTTTTTTGTTTTTTTTTTTTTTTGTTTGGTTTTTCGAGACAAGGTTTCTCTGCAGCTTTAGAGCCTGTCCTGGAGCTAGCTCTTGTAGACCAGGTTGGTCTCGAACTCACAGAGAACCGCCTGCCTCTGCCTCCTGAGTCCTGGGATTAAAGGTGTGCGCCACCACCGCCCGGCTTTTCTGCGGGTTCTTTGTGTCCAGTTTATGCCAACAGTCCAGGCAAGAGCAGTTTCTTGCCTGAATGGCTATCAAACTCCATAAGAAGCCTCTTTGATGCCCATCTTCCTCTTGAAGTAGCTGGTGCTGCCAGGAGCAGACGTGTCTCATTGTCATGAAAAGCCCTAAGTTATTAAAACATTAAATGCCATATTCTATAGTCTTTGAAAGATATTAGGAATAACTATCTAACTGAAATATATCTCTATATATCTAGAAAATCTAACTAACATGACTACAAGCTTGACTATTATCAATGATTATTCATTAGCAACCTATATTTCCTAATTATACATTACATTTTTAAATGAACTACACAATACCTTAATATCACAATACCTTAATCAATATCAGAAATACATACACATATAACAAAATTGACCTTAAATTTAAATCATTAAAGCAAAATCCATATCAATGCAAATTATTCATTTCTATATCACAAGCTCAAGTCAATGTGGCCACTTGGTGAGTCCTCTTAGCTATTGCCCCAGAGGATCTTTCAGCTCAAATCTAGCTGAACTTGATGATGGGTGACTATCAAGGTTTTGGGGGCATGCCCCAACCTAAGACAGAAAATGTGTTTTGACCTGGATGATTTCCCATGATGGGTAAGGGGTATTCCCTAATGTCCAATGCCACCTAATGTTGGGAGCAGTGAGACCCCAGATCCTGAATTTCTTGTAATCCCCTGATCTGAGTGCCTACAGCTGTTCAGAACATGAGACCTTTAGGAGTTCCTGATGGCAGGAGAGTGGTTTCTGGTGGGTTTGGCCGGGGCGTGGCTATCTCTATATAATCTGCCCCTGAACACAATAAAGGGGGCATTCTTGGGGAATTCAAGGGTGACCCGTGTTGCTGTCTCTCTGTCTGTGTGTGTCTGTGTATTTTAACCTCCAGCCACTTGCCTGAAACTCGGGAACAAGGTTAAGAGCATCGATCACAGACACGGGGATACAAATTGTAAAGAAAGAAGTCAGAGTATCTTTATTTGCAAATGGTATTATAGTAGTCAGAAGTGGCATAAAAAGAACTCATTGGGAAATTCAACTGCTGATAAACGCTTTCAGCAAATGGCTGGATACAAGAGTAACTCCCTTGTATGCAAATGACAAATGGACTGCGAAAGGAATCAGGAAACAGCATCATTCACAATAGTTTCAAATAATATAAAGTATGTTGGAATAACCTCAAGTAAGAAAGTGAAAGGCTTGTATGATAAAAGTTGTAAAACTTTGAAGAAAGAAATTGAAAAAAAATATTAGAAGATAGAAGTATCTCCCATGGTCATGGGTTAGTAGAATTAATATAGTAAAAATGATTATCCTACCAAAACCAACCCACAGATTCAATACAATACCATTAAAATTCCAACATAATTCTTCACATATCTTGAATGTATAATCTTCAGCTTCATATGGAAACACATACACACATACACAAACTGCAGAAAAACTAAAATATACCTAAATAATAAGAGAACTGCTGGAGGTGTCACCATCCCCAACATCAAGTTTTATTACAAATCTAAGTAATCGAAACAGCATGGTATTGGCACAAAACCAGACATGTTTATCAATAGAATTGAGTTGAAGACCTACACAAAAATACACACACACATGGACACCTGATTTTTTTTAAAACAAACTAGAAATACACATAGAATTTTGATGGGATTACACTGAATCTGTAGTTTATTTTCCCCTGTAAAGGGTTTTCTTGAAGCATTTGAAACACTCAGTTTCCTTAGAAGTCATACAGAAGACAGTCCATGCTGATAAATAAGCCAATATCCAAGCAGATACAAGATGTCCCAATGTCAGCCTTGTAATATGCTGACACTTAAGAATCAACATTTTCGTGATCTAGACATACCTCTAAACAGTTACTATCTCTTTAAATGTTTCTATAACAAGCTGCCTTGTAAGCATTATTATTTTCTTCAGAGGAAAAAACAGACATTCCCATGACTAAAAAGTAAAGTTAGTAGTTTGTTAACTATTATAAAGGTTTTATTTTTTCTTTTTAGATTGAGGGTTTGCCTATAGTAAATGTAATCTATTGTCTATGCATGTGCCACCTGACTCAACTTCACTCTCTGTTGGGGGATATGTGTTGCATTTGTTTGTGTTGCAGAATAATTATCTAATTATGTAAAGATGTGTTGCTTTGTTTATGTTGTGTTTGTTTAACTATGTAAAGATGTGTTGCTGTTTTACCTTGTCTAAGACACCTGATTGGTGTAAGAAAAAGCTGAACAGCCAATTGTTAGTCAGATGAAGGATGGGCAGGGCTGGCAGGCAGAGAGAAAAGGGGAGTCAGTGAGGTAGCTGGGTGTCAGCCAGACAGACATGGAGGAAGCAGGAAAGTAAGATGGATAGTGAATATCCTGAGAGCTGTTTTGGTCTGGACTCCAAATCCCAGCATGCAAGGTCCTGACCGAACACTCCCACAGAGTATTTATGTGAGTTCCCAAAGGAGAAACATGTGGTCCCTTTTCCTTCATCCTGGTGGTCGCATTGACTGCTCCCAGTTCCCTCTCAGGGGCACCCAAAAGCACACAACTCCCATTAAACCTGGATATTTCTTAGTTGGGCTTGTTTTGATTTGGCTTGATTGGGAATTTGCATCAGCAGAGAGCTCTCATTAGGAAAAATTCCTAACGTCTTGGAGACCAAGATAGGGCAGCCCTTTCCGTGCTGCCCTAGGCCATGTGGTGTTGAAAGCCCCATAGTCTTCAATCTGAGCTCTCCACGCCATGCTAAAACCAGCTCCTGGGCTACAGCAGCTGTGAGTTGGTGAGTCCCTTTTCTTGTCTATGCTATAGGGTTTTGGGGGGACACATTTGTCTTATTTTTGTTATTCACCAGACTCTTGTTGAAGTAGCAAGCTCATGTCAAGAGTTTGATCTCTGTAGCGGCCAGACTGACAAGACTGGGCTCAGCTGAGGTGAGATTTGTTTGTTTGGGGACACCAAGCATTCAATTTCCATGGCCCTGTTAAGCATAAGAGCTATTTTAGTGGATGTGGTATAATAGATTTTAAAATGGGTACTTGCAGTTAAAAGCCAGATCTGCTGTTGCCCCTGTGATGCCTCTTACAAAGTCTTTTTAAATTGGGCCTCTCCTAAATACAGTCTGTCCCAAATGGCTAATTTCCCTATGCACTAAGATATGGCCTCAACTGTACTCCAGGATCTTGAGAATTTTTGCCACCCTAAAGACAAATGGACAGAGCTTACATATGTCCATGGTATTTTGGGCTCTGAGCTCTCGCCCCTCCATAAGTAGCATGTGTCTCACAACACCATTCTACCAGAGGCACTGGCCCCTCCCCCACTCCCTCTGACCCACACTACTCAACCCTCTCCTGTGGAGCAACATTCTTCACATTCCTCCCCTTCCTGGTCTATTTCCTCCCTTGGTTCAAGATCAACTTCCACCCTACCCACCTTCCCCTCCCCCTCCTACCTCATCTCCCTACCCTCAGATGCCCTCTGTGCAGTGGGATAGCTCCTCCCAATCCTCCCCATGTTCCCTTTTCTCTTCCAGATCTCTCTCAGAAAAGCGGCCAAGTTCCTTTTCTACTAATTCTTCTGCTTGCCTATTTTATTTCTCAGAAGAAAGGTTGAGGAGGTTCTTCAAACCCCTATGCAGGAATTGGTGAAAATGGCCTTTAAAGTTTTAATGCCCAAGAAGCTGAGTCTTCCTGACAGACAAAGCTATAACAATCTACAGGCCCAGGCATTAGCAGTTGCCCTAAGGTCACAGGAAGGGGACAAGGGAAACCATCCACAAGGCTCTACCTTAATAGAGCCCAGCCTAAGTCAACCTCACAGGCAAACTATTTCAAGTGTGGCCTAAAAGGTCTTGTGGCACGATATTGCACTACTCCTCCTCCAAGGTTATGCCCTATGTGCCAGCAGCCTGGACACTGGAAATCACAATGCCCCCATGCAGGCTTGTCCTCTATGCCACACCACAGAGGTCCAGCCTCATCACCATCAGCAAGTGAAACTGTTTTAGCCCTCAAACTTCTCAACCTTGCAGAGGATTGATGCTGCCCAGACTTGGTTTATCCTGTAACCCTATCCAAGCCTAAGGTAACGCTGCAGGTAGCGGGTAAGTCCATTACTTTTATTCTCACTTGAGCCTTATATAACCCTCATCAATTTCAGTTATAGGGGTAGACGGGACCCGTTCCTCCCCACTTAAAACTTTGCAATTGCACTACATTCTTGCAGGACATTTTTTTCTCTCATTCTTAGTGATACCTGCTTGCCCAGCACCTTTACTGGGTTGAGAAATCCTTAACCGCTTCTCCAGAGCTTTGTTCTGCTTCTTGGAGCCCCTTTTTGACCCCACCCATCTCTGAGATCATATTTTACAGTTTCATTCCTCTTACCCTACCTTTCCCTTTTAAGGTCACTTCTCCATTCATACACTGACAGTTGTCTCCCTGCCACCACACCAGTGTACCCTAATGCCCCTAAACCTGCCCCACTCTCCCCAGGGGCAGAGTACTCCTCAAACAGCTAACTCCTGGATCTCTCAAACCTCGATGGACAGGACCTCACACAGTAATCCTCACCACCCTTTTGGCTGCCAAGTTCTTGGAACACCCATGCTGGTACCATCTATCCAGGTTCAAGCAACACCTACTCATGACACTTGTCTGTCTAGCAGACAGAAATTTCCATCCTCCTGTTTTCCAAGATTCCACAATGAAGAGCCTACCTGCTCCTCATCCTGGCACACTCATCTTTGGTAATAACAATATTTTCTTCCTAGACACCTGCCTTCTCATCTCCGCCAAGGAACAGATATCTCCAAGATGACAGTACATGGGATGCCTTTCCAGCCACACCTCTTGCTGAATGTGGACCCAACAACACCTAGCTCTCCCCTTCCCCATGTCACCCTATACCCACAGGAAGTAGCCAGACTTGAGTCAATATCCCTTTTTCCCAGAGAGCCTAAATTGTTGGTCACATCCCTATATCCAAAGAGTCTGGAATGTTAAGTTGGGAGTGTAGCCCTCAGTCCCCAGGCCTGAGAGTTGTATTGGTCTGGACTCCAAATCCCAGGATGCCAGGTCCTGACCACTCCCACAGAATATTTAAATGTGCTCTCAAAAGAGGAACACATGGTCTCTTCCTTCCTCCTGGTCGTCACATTCATGGTCTCTCTATTCCCCGTTGGGGCAACATAAGAGCACCGGAATCCCATTAAACCTGGATATTTTAAAATTTGGCTTGTTTTGATTTGGCTTTATTGGGAATTTGTGTCGGCAGAGAGCTCACGTTAGGAAAAATTCCTAACAGTTAGGGTTTCTTTTGCTATAGAGAAACACCATGATGACGGTAATCTTCTAAAGGAAAACATTTAATCGGGTGGCTTACAGTTTCAGAGTTTTAATTCATTATCATCATGCCAGGACACGATGGTATGCAGGCAGACATGGTACTGGAGAAGGAGCTACATTTTGATCCCACAGACAACAGGAAGTTTTCTGCGACACTGGGCATGGTTTAAGCATATATGAGATCTCAAGCCTATTTTCACAGTAGCACATCCTCCAACAAGGTTACATTCATCCAACAAAGCTACACCTCCTAATAATAGTGCTATTCTTTTTGGAGACCATTTTCTTTCCAACTACAACAATATGTCATAATGTGTTCTAATTTGTTTCCTCTCCTGCTGACCTGGTTAGCCTCTTGATATGCTGTGAATACCATCGGTTAATAAGTCAACTGTCTTAGGCCTGTGTATGGCAGAATATAGGTAGTCAGGGAAAACTAAACTGAATGCTGGGATAAAGAAAGCAGAGTTGTGAGATGCCATGTATCCACTGCTGGGAACAGACATGCTGGAGCCTTGCCAGTAAGCCATAGCCATGTAGTGATTCACAAATTAATAAAAATAGGTTAAATTAAGATGTAAGAGTTAACCAAGAAGAAGCTAGAGCTAATGGGCTAAGCAGTGATTTAATTAATATAGTTTCTGTTCAGTTATTTCAGGGCTGAGCAGCCAGGAACAAACAAGCAACCTTACTACAACAGATTGGTGCTCCCAACAGGTGCCAGCTAAAGCAACATAACCTGAGAGGGCTTGGAATGGAATTCTAGACACTAAAAATCAAAATATAGCTGCATTTTTGCCCTCAAATGGTCTCTGCTGCTGGTGACATGCTGTAGCTCCTTAAAGAGAGGTTTTCCTGATTCAACAGTAGCAGAAAAAAAACTGTACAGTTTTGAAATGGTGGCTTCATAGGCTATGCTGCCAGTGTGAACCCTGACTCTTTCAGGAGACCAATCATTTAAATGAGGTTTGTAAGCAACATGTTCCAAACTGCTTAATGGCACAATAAAGACCCACTGTATACATGGAACCTGGGGCACTGTGCAAGACTTGCAGAGGCAGTGAACATGCCTCTGGCATGTTGGACTGGGCAGAGCCAAAAGGCAAATCAGCCTTGGCCATAGTCACACAGAGGCTTAGCATTTTAAGAAGCAATCCTGGTCAAAGAAGGATTACAGATATACAATAAAGACAAATCCAGATGGAAAAGACCTCTAAATTGGTCACAATGGTGGATAAATGTATGTAGGCTTGGGAGAGAGAAGAAAAAAGAATATAGAGAATTATAAAAAGAAGTAAAAGAGTTTTTAATAAATAAAACAAAGTCTTTAAAGAAACAGTAATTGATTAAAAGGAGTAAAGAAAAACAAACCACATAAAGATGGAATATACACAGAGAATCTGGATTATATATATTATTGTGTTTTCTTTGAGCTTTTTGACTACAAAGAGATATTTGATTCTGGGGACTGCTAAGATAAATCAACATAAAGGTATCTTGACTTCAAAATTTGGGTCTAAGGATTTGCTACTTTGGAAAAGAGGTTCTACTTTTGTTTCCACAGAGGATAAGAACCTGTGGAAACCTTCCTGACTAATGTGGCTTGATGGACCAAAATCCCCTGAAAGGTTACCATGAACAGCCCCCCAAATATCTTGCCCAACAAAAAGCAGGAAGCTGTTTGGAGAGAACTATGCCCATATTCCCAAATATTGCTTAAAATGCTTGTTTACATATAAAAGGGGATATGCTATAAAATTTTGCATTGGTATGGATCTTGGTTTATTGATACAAATTTAAAATTAATTTTATTATGTGTATGTTTCTGCTTTTGATTAAGATATTGTGTTTATGCAGCTCTTTTAAAAATGTAATTTATAATTAAGAAATATAGATTAATAGATAATCATCTATATTATTTAAGCTTCTAGTCATGTTAGGTTTTCTAGATATATAGAGATATATTTCAATCAGATAGATATTCTTCAAATCTTTCAGAGATCTTCTGAATATGGCATTTAAAAAGTTTTAAGAACTTAGGAATTTCCATGACAGTGAGACACATCCATTTCTGGCAGCACCAATCTACTTAAAGGGGATGTTGGACACTAACGAGGTTCCCTATGGTGTTGGTTAATCATTTGGGCAAGAAACTGCTCTCACCTGAACTGCTTGATGTTATACTGTATAAACTGGACATTCATGACCCACAGAAAAATGACTGTTGAAGTACCTAAAGAAGGTGAGACAGTCCTTCATGGTTCCTGCTTTATGAAAGAGTCTGCAGGACACAGAAGAAAGTGACTGACAAATTGCCAATATAAGTGGAACTGTCTTTGAAATTTCCTGCTTCATAGAAATGTCTGCCAGATACTATGGGCCTGTAGGCTAAAGATGGATGCCCCAATGGTACAGAAGAACTTTGGGTGACTGTGCGGGAGCTGGGGTGGCACTTCCTGTTTACTTAGGTAATATTATATCCTTCTGGATTCTTTGATGAAGTTGAAGAATAGTTATAATTATAGTCTTCCTTAGTTATGATAAAAGATAAAGTATACATATATATTGTAGCTGTTATTCTTTCTTGATACTTTTTTGTTATGTGCAATTTTACTATGTTAAAGTTAAAACCTTTCTTTTTTATTTAAGCAAAAAGGGGAGGTGATGTGGGATTCCCCTCCATATGCTGTGAATACCATTAGTTAATAAAGAAACTGTCTTAAGCTTGTGCAGGGCAGAATATAGGTAGGTGGGGAAAACTAAACTGAATGCTGGAAGAAAGAAGGTGGAATTGTGAGATGCCATGTAGCCACTGCCAGGAACAGACATGGTTTACCTTGCGGGTAAACCACAGGCCACGTGGCAATACACAGATAGAAATGGGTTTAATTAATAATGTAAGAGAGCCAATAGGAAGCTAGAGATAATGGGCTGAGCAGTGATTTAATTAATACAGTTTCTGTGTGGTTAATTCAGGGCTGAGCAGCTGGGAACAAACAAATGGCCTTCATAAAACACCTTCTCTTCCTCCAGTTGCTTTCTTTCTTTCACCCAGTACACACCCATTCTAATTTCAGGCCACATATATTCCATTACCCACCCTTAAGCTCTCTCACTGTTAAGATCCTCTTCCTAATTCCCCCATATGCAAATATTTATAAAAACATGTATAGGGGCTGGGAGAGATGGCTCAGCAGTTAAGAGTACTGGCTCTTCTTCCAGAGGTCCTGAATTGAATTCCCGACAACCACATGTGGCTCACAGCCTTCTATAGTAGTATCTGATATTCTCTCTTGGCATACAGGTGTACATGTAGAGTACTCATACATAAATGAACAACTTTTTTTAAAAAACAAATGTATATACTATATGCTCCTGAACTCTTTATTGAAATATAGTTAACATACAATGAGTTGCACATACTTAAAGTGATATATATGTAACCTTTGCATAAATATCACTTTAAATGAGCAATTAATACATCCACGTATATCAAAAGTTCCTTGCACACATTTCTCTCTCCCATCTAGCCTTGTCCCTAAGCTGACATTGGTCCACTTTCTGCACTAATAGATTAGTTCAATTTCACAAACCTTGCATAAATGGGATTATGTCTGCATGTACACCCTTATTCCTGACGTATTTCCCCTCAGCATAATTATTTTGAGATTTATCTGTGGCACTTGCAATTTTAGTACTGAATTTTATTCTACAGTATGGAAATACCACTGGGTTTTTTTTTTTCTGTTCATGTTTTTTTCAATGTTGGTAACAGAGCCAGGGCTCTGCTAGGCGAGAACTGTACCACGTGAAACTACATATTTAACCTAGATTTTCATAGCATGGATATTGTTTGTTGTTTTATTCTGTAATTTTGCTTGTTTGTTTGAGGACAGGCTGCCTGGCTGGCATGGAACTCATAAAGATTTTCCTTCTTCTGTCTTCCAAGTTCTGGGAGTAAAGATATGTGTCACTGTGGCTGCCATAGTACTGATTTTTTCCTTAATTCATCTGCTGCTGCACATTTAAGAAGGAGGGGAGAGAAGGATGAAGAGTAGGAGGGGAGTGGGTATGGAAGGGAGAAAAGGAAGAAGAAAACAAAGGTGAATTGTCTGTGCGAACACGTTATTCTGTATAAATATCAGCTTAATTTCTATTTTTTTCTTGTGGATTTTTTTCTTGAGTCAGTGTTTCTCTGTGTAGCTTTTTGGAGCCTGTTTTAGAACTAACTCTGTAGACTATGCTGCCTTGAACTCACAGAGATCTGCCTGTGTCTCCTCCTGACTGTTGGGAGTAAAGTCATGCGACACCACTGCCTGTCTAGGATTTTAAATTTCTTTTGAGCAAATTACTAAGAGCAAAGTGGCTAGGTCAGAGGATAGGGGCATGTTATGTTATAAAGAAATTGTTTAAAGCACTTTCCATAGGTGAATTTTTTTTCAGGTTGCCACTAGCAAGATATGACTGTTCCCACTGTTTGTGCATCCCTGCAACTTAGGACCATTCTCTCTCAACTCAGCTTTTCAGAGGCGTGGTATTCCTCATTGTGTTTTTCATTTCTTTTCCCTAATGTGTAGTGCTTCTGAAATTTTATTCAGTTATTTACTTGCTATCCCTACTAATTCTGTGAGGTGTTGTTAAAATATTTGAGCATTTTAATTTGTGATCGACATATTTTTTATTATTAAATTTTGAGATTCTTTTGATAGTTTTCATACAAATCTTTTATTTTATACCAGTATATGGCTTGTCTAATTTCATTTCTTTTTACTTGTACCTTTTACAAAGGATAGGGTGTTAATTCTGATGAGGCCCAATTTACCATTGTTCATGTTAGGTACTCTACTTTATGTTATCTAAAAAGAAAAAAACAACCAATTACTCTAGCTCAAACTAATAATTACTTCCATTTTTTCTTCTAAATATCTTGTTTGATCCCAGAGGCCTGCCGCAGGTTAGGTAAGCTCTCTACCACTGCCTCTATATTCCCAGCCCACACATGCAAAATGATTGTGAGTGTATATTTACAGTCAATTGTGGTTTTTTATAAAACATATCTTTATTAGTTTATGAGAACTTTTCTACATGTTTGACCATATTCACCCTGCCTTCCCCCAGCTCTTACCTATCCATCCCCTTGTCCTACCATCTAACTTTGTGTTCTTTTTTTTAATTCCCCCACTAGTTCTAATTTGTGCTGCGCAAATATTCTTGGATGTTTGGCCTTCCCATTTGAGCATGGTCAACTTTCTAGGCACTACACTCTTAGAGAAAAACTGGGCTCTCAGCAGCCAACAGTTGCCAAAAGCTCTTTGGCTAAGGGTGCGGCTTCATGCCCAGCTTCCCTTTCCATGCTGAATTTGGTCTAACTTGGGCTTGCATAGATCGTAGTCCTGTCATAACCACTGTGAAGCTGCCCCTGTTGGTTCAGAGGACTCTGATCCTTATAGTCATTCACCACTTCTGGATTTTACATTCTTTCCACCTCATCTTCCACAATAACCACTGAGCCTTGGGAGGAGAGGGTATAGTAAATATGTTCTGTTTAGGGCTGAGCATTCCACAGTCTCTTATTCTCTACACTTTGGCAAGTAGAGGTCTAACTATACCTTTGAGTTAAATTTTATAAGGTATGCAGTGAAATGTTTTTGTTTTTGCATGTAGACATCCAATGGTATCACCATGATTTACTAAAATATCTATCATCTCTCCAGCTTTTCTGTTGCTTCTACCTCACACTTTGTAAAATACAAGTGCCTATATATGCATAGATTTATTTCTGGACTCAATTATGTACTGTATCTATTTATCTATATATCTTGGTTTCTGTTCTATATTGTTTTGAGTGCGGTTGTAAATTTGAAATAGTTTTGACATGCAGAAAGTCTGCTTGTTGTATCTATGAAACAATTTGGGAAGAATTGGCAACTTTACTAATTTAGTCTTCAATTTATGAAAAAGTTACTTATTTATTTTTGTCTGTTATGCCATCTTTCAGTAATGCTTGGCAAGATCTCTTTTCTTTTAGTGTGTGAGTATTTTTTAATATTTCCTTATTTATTTTACATCCCAATCACAGTATCCCCTTCCCCCCACTTCTCCTCCTTTCCTCTCTCCCAATCTACTCCTCCTCTATTTCTCTTCAGAAAAGGGCAGACCTCCCATGGATATTAGCAGATCATGACACATCAGGTCACAGTAAGAGTAAGCATTTCCCCTTGTGTTAGGGCTGGACAAGGCAACCCAATATGAGGAATAGGGTCCCAAAAGTCACCAAAAGAGTCAGAGAGAGTACCTGTGCCCCTGAAGATCAAGCTATACAATTGTCACTTATATCAGAGGGCCTAAGTCATTCTCATTTGGGCTCCCTGGTTGTTGACTCAACCTCTGTGAGCACCTATAAGTTAGGTTGGTTGATTCTGTGGGTTTTCTTGCGGTGTCCTTGACTCTCTGGCTCCTACAATCCTTCCTTCTTCTCTTCAGCAGGATTTCCTAAGTTCCACCTAATGTTTGACTATGGGTCTCTGCATCTATTTCTATCAGTGGCTGGAAGAAATCCTTCTGATGACAATTGGGCTAGGCACAAATCTATGAATGTAGCAGAATATCATTAGTTATCATTACACTGATGTATTTTTTCTACAGTCATATTTAGCTTTATCCTAGGCTTCAGGGTTATATACTCTTTGAGTCCTGGTTCTCCAGGCAGTGTCAGAGGTGGGCTCACTCTGCTGATATAAATCTCAAGCTGGAACAGCCACTGATTGGCCACTTCCACAATCTCTGTGTCCTCCTTACTCTAGACAGTAGGTGGAAGGTTTTATGGCTGGGTTTGTGTCCCAATCCCCCTTCCACTGAATGTCTTGCCTGGTCACAGAAGATTGCCAGTTCAGGCTACTTATTTTCTGTCATTAGGAGTCTTAGCTGGCATCACCCTTGTAGATTCCTGGGAGTTTTCATTGCACTAGGTTTCTGCCTTACCCTGAAATGACCCTCCCCCTTTCTTCCAGTGTTCTTGCTGTCTACCTCCCCACCTGATTCCTCCCATTCTCTTCCTCAACCATTTGCCCTCGGGCCACCTGCAAAATCTATTCTGTTTCCCTTTCCCTGGGAGTTCCAAACCCTGCCCCCTTGAGCCCTCCTTGTTACTTAGCTTCTCTGGGTCTGTGGCTATAGCATGGTAATCCTTTATAGTGAAAATCCACTTATAAATAAGTACATACTTTGTCCTTCTGGGTCTGGGTTACCTCACTCAGGATGATTTTTTTTTTAGTTCCATCTATTTGCCTTCAAATTTCACAATGTCATTGTTTTGCTTTTTTTAATTCAACTTTTTATTGATTCTTTATGGATTTCACATCATGCATTTCAACCCTTCTCATCTCCATGTCCCTTGGAATCTGCCCTCTGCCCTTGTAACCACCCAAGACAAAACAAAATAAAATTTAAAAGAAAAGAAAAATCTCTTTGTGAAAGCTGTAGTATAATTCATTGAGTTACTCTGTATACCCTTTGGTCCAAATATCTTTACTTGCAAGTGTTCATTGCAATGAGTCATTGGTCTGGTTCGGGGACTCTGGTTTCTGCTACACAATCAATACTGGGGCCTCACTGGGACTCCTCTAAGATATCCTGTGTTCCTGTGTCGTGGTGATCTTGCACCTTTAAGTGTGCAGGAATGGTCTTTTCACGTGCTCCAACACATCATACATAAATGGGGTAGATGTTAGGATGGGCCAACTCACCCCTAGCCCTGGGTGGTTTCTGGGTTGGTCAACCTGCCAGCTCTCCCTCATCCCCAGCAACAGGGTGAGCTCCCCAGCACTGTTCTGGCTAACTCATTCTGTGCAGTAAGCAGCAAGGGGTGAGGCCAGTTCTTTCACACCCTCAGGGACAGTTCACCCACACCTAGCACCACCAGGGCCAGTTCTACTGTGTTGCTCAGAAGAGGTGCAGGGGCCACTCTGCTGAGTACTGCAGTTGGTGAGAGGCAGGTCCAGCTGGTGACCTCAGGGACAGCTCTCCCACCTGCTACAGGCAACGAAAGGCAGGGGCTGGGGCTGTTTTCTCTTTCTCGCCCATGCCACCATATAGCAGAAGAGTGGCAGGGTCAGATCTCTCAAGCTCACATTCTGCTGCTCACCAATATCCCCACCAGCATTGTCAGCTCTACTATATTGCCTAGTTGAGGTGCAGGGCCTTCTCTCCTCAGTGTTGCAGCCAGTTAGGTGCCAGACAAGCACACCAGTTCTCATGACCTCAGGGCCTGGTGCAGGGGCCTCAGAGTGGTGCAGGGGCCACACTGCTGAGAGCTGCAGCCAGTGAGAGGCTAGTGACCTCAGGGAAAGCTCTCCCACCTGTTACAGGTAGTAAGAGGTGTGGGGGAGGCCTCTTTCCCTGGCCCACACCACCATATGGCAGGTGAAGAGTAGTTTCAAATCTCCCAAGCTTACATTCTCAGGGCCAGCTCACTCACACACCTGTCTACAGGGACAGTTCCACTGTGCTTCCCAGGCAGGTACAGGGCTTGCTCTCCCTAGTGCTTCAGCTGGTGAGGGGTTAGATTAGCTTTCCCATCTGCCATGGGTGGCAAAGAACGAGGGGGGAGGGCAGCCTATGCCATCACATGATGGATGAGTAGGGCGGGACCAGTTCTCCCAATCTCATGCCCTTGGCGTGTTCACCTGTCCCCCTGCGAACAAGGTCAGCTCTATCGTGCTGTCCAGGTAAGGTGCTTTCTCAAGTGCTGCAGCCAGTGAGGGGCAGGGTCAGTTCTCCCTAGTGTTGCAGTCAGTGAGGTGTGGGGCCAACCCTGTACAGCCTATCCTCTCTGCCTTTGGTGGTAACAGAAGCCATGGACATCAACACAGACCATGGCTGCAGCAGAGCCCAGACATGACCCTTGGCAGCAGCCCAGGCCCAGACATCACCACAGAAAGCAGCCAGGAGCCTGCCTGGCACCAGAGGCTGTAGATGGAGCGGCAGGCTGTGTCCCGCCACCTGGCTAGCTTTACCCAAAATAATTACACGGAAACTGTATTCTTTTAAACACTGCCTGGCCCATTAGTTTCAGCCTCTTATTGGTTAATTCTCTCATCTTGCTTTAACCCATATCTAGTATTCTGTGTAGCACCACGAGGGGTGGCTTACCAGGAAAGATCTTAACCTGTGTCCATCTCAGAGAGGAGAGGCATGGCGACTGCCTATGGCGATTGCCTGAAGCGTCTGCCTTCTCTCTCCCAGAATTCTGTTCTGTCTACTCTGCCTACCCAATTTTATGTCCCATTAAAGGGCCAAGGCAGTTTCTTTATTAACCAATGAAAGTAACACGTAGACAGATGACTCTTCTCCATCAAGAGGCAGGTGCCATCACACCTAGTGCCTCCCAAGATTGCTAGGCCTGGGCATTTGAGAGAAGAAAAGCAACAGCTCCATACCATGCCTTGCTGTTGGGACAGGTAGGGGTGGCAGGGATCAACCAAGCACCACCTGTGATGCAACTAAGATCCCTGGCTTTGGGTAGTTGGGCACCATTATGGTGAGTGTGTACAACATTATGGTAAAAGAGTACAGGGTGGGGAAATGGAAGAGAGGGAGGGGACAGATGGTACATGGGTTTGGGAGAGAGGCAGATCTGAAGAGGTTAGAGTGGTGAAGAACAGGTTGACATGAATGGCCTTTTAGCCACTGGAGTGCAAGGTGATGTCTGGGTGTAGGCTATTGCCAAGTGCCAGATCTTGGTCTGAGGCCTGAAACAGCTGAGTAGGACTGTGTTGATGTCTGTGGCTCCTGTTGCCACTGAGGGATGTGAAGAAGCATGTACTTTGTCTGGGCTGCCACCGGGGGGCCATGGTGACGTCCTGGTGCTGGCTGTTGCTGAGGACCAAGTCTGGGTCATTAGTCCTACCATGGTTGGGGTTTGTGTTAATATCCTTGGCCCCTGTTGTCACCAAAGGCCACATGGATGCTCAATATCTAGATCAAAACCTGTGACCATGTTGGTATTCAAGGGCTGTGCCACCGCTGAGGCCAAGCTGATTTGAATGAACAGTGCTGTCACCTGGGGCCATGGTATCATCTGTATTAAAGCTGCTGATGAGGGCACTGTTTGGGTCCATGGCCCTGTTGCAGGATCTGTGTTGATATCCATAGCTCCTGAGACCATCAAAGGCCGTGCTGATGCCAGGAGTCACAACCAGGAACCATATTGGTGTTCAGGGGCCACACTGCCTTGAGGGCTATGTAGATCTGAGTGGCCTGAGCTGCCACCTAGGGTCATGGTGACATCCTGACCTGTGCTGCTGCCTAGGACCATCTCTGGTTCTAGCACAGCTGGAGTTTGTATTGATGTCTCTGGTCCAAGTTGCCCCAAAAGACTACACAGATACCTGGAGTCTAGGCTCCAACCTATGGCCATGGGGGTGTCTGAGGGCAATGCTCCCACCAAGGCAATGCTGAAATGAATGGCCTACACTGTCATCAGGGCTATGGTGTCATCTGGGTCATGTCTAGATCTGTAGTCTTACAGCAACCAGAGTCTGAGTTGATGTCTGGTTCCTCTTACCACATTAGGGCCATATGGATGATCAGGATCTGGTAAGCCACCAGAGACTTTTTGGGGCCCAAGGCCCATGCTGCTGCCAGGGCCATACTGATCTGGATGGCTTTTGCTGCCACTGTGGCCATAATGATGTCTGGGCTGAGATGCTGCTAAGGGCCATGTCTGGGTCTGTGGTCCTGCTGCAGGTGGGGTCTGTGGTGATATCCATGGCCCATGTTACTACAGGGGGGTCATTGGAACCATGCTGTGCTGAGTCAGCCGAACCCTTCACTGGCCCTGGTGGTTGGCCCTGCCCCCTGGCTGGATACCGCAGCAGGAGATTTAGTCCTACCCCTCTAGGGAGAGCTGGCCTTTGTACTCAGGTAAGATGTCCCCACCACTCACTACAGGTGTGCACCTTACCTGGGTAGCACACTAGAGCTGGCCCTGTGGTCCATTGAGCAAATCCTGAGGGAGTGAGAGCAGGAGAGCTGACTCTGCCTCTGCTCATCTGCTAAGTGGTGGCATGGATAAGAGAAAGATACCCTTGCCCTTCAACCATTACCACCTACAGCAGGCAAGAGAAGTGGCCCCAGTGCCAGCAAAGTGAGAGAACTAGTGCTGACTGATGTTTTTTAGAGCATGAGACATAATCTTAGGGGCGTGGGTTTGTGCCCCAAGTTGGGCACCATTTGTTGACTGAGGGTTTGAGGGTTTTCTTTTTTTTTCTTTCTTTCTTTTTCTTTCTTTTTTTTTTTTTTGTCTCACCTGGTCCCCTGGTCCTGCAGTCATTTAGTCCTACAGAAATATACAGAGGTTTACATTAATCATAAATTGATTGGCCTATTAGCTCAGGCTTGTTATTAACTCTTATAATTTATATTAGCCCATGATTTTTGTCTGAGTTAGCTACATGGCTTGGTACCTTTTTGGGTGAGACAGTCACATCTTGCTTCCTCTGCATCTGGGTGATGATTGTAGACTAAAACTTTCCTCTTTCCAGAATTCTTATTGCCCCACCTCTACTTTCTGCCTGGTTGCCTCACCTATCCCTCCTGCCTGGCTACTGGCCAACCAGTGTTTATTTAAAATACAAGTGACAGGGTATGTACGATTATCCCACAGCAAACTAGCCCTGCCCCTCACCAGCTACATCACACGAGAGTGGATCCTGCACCATGCCTGGGCAGCATACTGGAGCTGACCCTGTTGTTAGGGATGAAGGTGAGCCAACCCTGAGGGTATGATAGCAGGAGAATTGGTTCCTGCCCTTGTAAGTCCCTTACAGTAATAGGGAGAGGGGACACTGCACCTTGCCTGGGCAAACAGTAAAGCTGTTTCAGTGAGTGTGGGAGACCAAGACCTGAGGGCTTGGGAGCAGAACTGGCATCTCTCCTTGCTGCAGGCTGCATTGGGAGGGCTAGCCAAGTCTGTGCTGGAGAGCTCGCCTGGGTAGTGACAATGAGGGAAAGCTGGCAGGCTGACCAACCCAGCTACTACTCAGGCCAGAACAACAGCTTTAAGTTGGCCCACCCCAACATCCACTTCATCTATGAACTAACTGTTCATAGTTGTAAAGGTGTTGAACCTACAGTCCCCAAACAACAGGATCTCTACAACACAGGCCAACAACAGGATATCCAAACAGAGACCCAGTGAGAGCACATTATTGGTGGCATAATAGAAGACAAAGGCTTCCACTCAAGCCACTCATGGCAATGAACACTTACAAGTAAAGATAAATGGACTAATGGGTAAACTATGTAACTCAACGGACCATACTATAGCTTCCATTAAAACATTCTTTTCCTTTTTTCTTTTGTTTTCTTCTCTTTTGTTTCTTCTTTTTGTTTTGTTTTTGCTTTTTCTTTTATTTTGATGGGGAGGTTTAAGGGCAGAGGGTGGATGCAAAAGGATGAGAAGATAACTGGTATCGGAATGCATGCTGGAAAATCCACAAAGAATAAAAGTTGAAAAAAATATTCAATTTTTCATTGCTAGACTATAGAACTACATTCCATTTTTTGAAATAAATTGATTTTTGATCCTTGCACCTTGGCTAAACCTTCTTTTGAAGTCTAGTGGTTTATTGTAGACGCTTTTAAATTATCTATATACATAATTATGTGTCCTACAAGAAAAAAGACAATTTTACTTTGTTTTTTGCAACCTGGTTGTTTTTTATTTCCTTTTCTGATGCTGGGTAGTATAAGCTAGAATGACAATTCATAGTGCTGAGTAGCAATAGCTAGAAAAGGGTTAGAATTTGGCAATTTCTTGATTTCAACATTTAATACAAGGTTTTAGTGATCAAGACAACTATATATACATATGACAGAATATAGATAGACCCATATATATTTTATACCCTATACAAAAAGTAAATCAAAATGAATCAAAATCAAATTAAAATCTAATGTATAACACATCTAGGACACACATATAGATTTAGTATTCTTACTGTCCTGAAATTTGCTATGGCCTCAAATTCTAAGAGATCAGCCTATCTCTGCCTCCAGTGTGCTAAGAATAAAGGTATGTGCCACCATGCCTGGCTTATATATAATGTTCTTGACATTGGTTTTCCATATATAACATCAAAAGACAATGTTGAAAAATAAGTAGATGAACTCAACTTTTCCAAAATTAAACACCTTTTTTTGCTTCAGAAAAAAAAACATTAAAAAGTAAAAAGGAAGCTGCATGTGACAGCACATATATGGTAAACCAGCACTCAGGAGGTTGAGGTCAGAGGATCTCAAATTCAAGTTCAATCTTGATGAGATTTTGAAGAAGAAAAAATATATAAATAATAAAAATTATATTAAATACTACACATGTAACAAGAGTCTAATATCTAGACTATGTACACAAACAACATACAACTTAACAATAAAAATAATCAAGATAATCCTGTGTAAAAAAATAGGAAAAGGATTTGGATAGATACTACTCTAAAGAAGCTTCAAAATAATATAAATAAATAAATAAATATTAGCAATTTCTCAAACGGTTAAAAACAGAGTTATCATTAACTTGTTTTATCTAATGCTTTAAGAGAATAATATATATATATATCATAAAATATTTATGTGTGTTCATATACCATTATTCATAATAGTCAACAGATAAAACAGTCCAAATGTCCACCAATTTATATATGGATAAGCAATGTACTATGTCAATTTAGTGGAATATTATTTAGTCATAAAACTGAACTAATTCATGTTACATATTTGAATACATTGAGCTAAGTATAGAGAAAAATAAGAAAGTGATATATTAAGATTCCATTAATAAGAAATGTACAGAAGTAGCAAATTAGTAAAAGCAAAGACTGATCAATCTTCCAGGTATTCTGTAAAGGGAAAGGAAATGAAAATTAAGTACTTTTTGTTTAATGTAATATATACTGGCATTTTAAAGTGGTGATGGTTTTACAACATTGTAAATATACTCAAAATACACATTTATGGATATACAGATTTACCTAGTTATATATTTGTGTTGGTGGGGGACATGTGTGGAGATCTTAAGACAACTTCCAGGAACCAGTTCTATATTTCTACCACATGGATTCTGGGAATCAAATTCAGGTTTTCAGGCTTAGTGGCAAGCACCTATAACTGTGAGCCCTCTTCCTGGGATCTGATATACACATTTTAAAAGAGTTATGGTATATTAATTATATCACAATTTTAAAAGAATGTATTAAATAGCTATAAAATAAATAGTTTTTCCTACAGACCTTACTGCATATTATAATTAATGGATTCAGAAGTCTTGTGTAATATCTGTATTACATAGGTGTGATGGCTATTCTTCGCTGTCAACATCTGAAATTAACTAAAAACCCAAGCTGCTAGGCATACATGTGAGGGATTTTTAGTTAGTTGGATCATTTGAAGTAAGAAGACCCACCTTAAATCCATATCACTTGAGGTGGGAAGGCATACTTTTAATGTGGGCCACACATTCTTTTGGCAGCTTATATAAAGGACAAGGAAAAACGAGAAGTTTTTGCTCTTTGCCTGCTGACCCTTTCTCTCACTTCACTAATGTCAAAACCTACTTCTTTGAGATTCAGATGCATCCTAAAGGCAACCTGAGATATCCAGTTTCATGAACTAAACAACTATTTTTTTCTTGGAATTTCTGGACCATTCTAATAAATCCTCTTTATATCTATCTATCTAAGTATCTATCTATCTGACGGTCATCTACCGCTTATGATCTAAGAGCTTTAGCCCTTAACAACTTTGTCCTTAAGTTGTTAGCATTCATTATGTCATATTTGTTCTTATTTGTAATACATAGACTACTATTTTGAATCTGCAACATCAAACAATTCTTTCATCTTTTCATGATAGCATTTGCAGTGATCAAATAACTCTTTCTACTTCTATGAACATCTTTGAAGGACCAAAGAGAAAAGAAACCTAGAGTTAAGAATTATTGGTGTATGTAAGTATTTATGATATGTTTATTCTCAGGGATCAGGAAAAATGGTGACTTCATAAAGAATAACTAAGCTGAAGTGCATCATAATCTCAACATAAATGTTAAAGATAGTGCTCTCTAAATGACATAGAACTTGAGAATGAATTGTGTTAACTCTCCACATTTTTTCTTATGGTTGTTTGGTTTTTGCGTATCACTACAAATTTGGTCTAGTTCTTGGCAAACAACCCATGTATAGCTTTTTGAGCAGTCCTTGGAATTCTGAGTCCTCTCTCTCTCTCTCTCTCTCTCTCTCTCTCTCTCTCTTTCAAACACACACACACACACAGAGACCTACATATATCACTGTGATAATGATAGCTTACTTCTAGTATACTATTAGGGTTAATTTAATTTGTGCAACTTATTATGCAAAGTCATGACCATCTTTCATGCTAAAGTTAATATATTTCTACAGACTTTAATAAATAGGGACACAGTATTTTATAATGTATTTTATTCAATATTTATGGTAAGTGGGTTTTCAAATTTCAGAATAAAAGCTAAAAGGGTAAATAAATTACATATTACAAACATATAATGATCTGATACTTCATGTAGTGGTGTTAATTAGGTCAATAATTAGTTGTAGTTGTTTACTTTTCTGCTGTTATAAAGCACCCACAGAAAGCAACCTGGGGAGAAAAGGGTGTATTTGAGCTTACACTTTATAGCCCATTACTGAAGGAATTGAGAATGGAACTCAAGGCAAGGAATCTAAGGCAGGACCTGGTGCAGAGGCCATGGAGGGGTGCTGCTTACTGGCTTGTTCCCCATGGTTTTGTTCAGTCTGTTTTCTTAAGAAAGCCAGGATCACTTGCTTGGAGTGACAAAGTTCCTGTGGGCTGGGTCCTCCCATATCAATCATTAAAGATGAAAATGCTCCCACAGGTTTGCCCACAGGACAATCTGATAGAAGCTATTCCTCAATTGAGAGTCCCTCTTTCTAAGTGATTCTGCTTAAAGTTGATAAAACAAAACGACCCAGCACAGCAGTATTCTGAAATTAATATATTCCTTCAACTTTGTTAGCTTGTCAGGGGTCTAGCTGAATTTGGTCTTCAGAACTGTATTTATTCCTTTAGTGGTATTTAATACATTTTATTATGCTTGCTTATTTTTGCTATTTCTATTCTTCTTAATCTCTAAACTCTCCAAGGAAAACAGATGCATTTACATGTCAATCTAGTCATAGGTCCTACACAAGTGCCTGGGAAAACATAGGTAGTAGTGAAAGACCCCTGGAGTGGGGAGATTCTCACTCAAGTCTCAGAATAACAAGACCCCCCAGGAACTCATGAGAGACTGTCCTTGCTGCAATCACACGAGGTTTATTGACAGGAACTAGCACACTGGGGCCGAGACTCATATCCCATGCAGGGGTAGAGGAGTTCTATCCCAAGTAGCCAGGAGAGGGGGTATTTAGGAGGAGAAACCACAACCCAAAGGGGGTAGGAGGCTGTCGTTGGAAAACCCCTAAAATACCAGTGATAATCACAAGGAGGTAACTCCCGGTTCTCAAGATTATTCTCAAGATTAAAACCTAACTTTATGGTCAGATAGTTCCAGGAACAGAGTCACTGAACCGGATAATCTAGGTTTTTGGTTCTTCACTCCCTGCTAGATTTTTGGCTCTATTCTTTCTGCTAGAGGGGTCTGGATTTATCTGGGTCTTTCATCTCCCCACTTCTTCTATCTATCTATCTATCTATCTATCTATCTATCTATCTATCTATATATATATATGACCTATAATCAGTAGCAAAAGCAAAATTAGGAATGGTCCCATAAGGGAAGATATCAGAGTAGTCATCCAAGGAGATCCATTAAACCAGCTCTCAAACTATCCCTGATACGCTACTCTGTCTCTTTGTCTTTTGTCTAACCTTTCTCTAAGTTTACTCATGGAGTCTTTAATTACTCCTGAATGGTCCACATAGAAACAACATTCTTCTCTGAGAGCAGTGTATAATCCTCCATCTTTTAATAATAACAAATCTAATCCCCTTCTACTCTGTAAGACCACTTCTGAGAGGGTGGTCAATGACTCTTTGAGTTTGGAAATAGGTTGTTTTAGAGCCCTCAAATCTTCATCCATGGCTATTCTTAATTCATTAAAGTACTGAGGGGCCTGTATTAGGGCAGCGGTACCTGTCCCAACACCAGCAGCTACCCCAAGGCCCAGGATTACTGCTAGTGTCAGAGAAATAGGTTCTCATTGAAAGTGAGTTGGGTGCTTGTCAAACTCATCTTCAAGTGTGCTAGCTGGATGATATAAGACCCTAGGTACCAGTTGTACACACACACAGTAATCTTTGGTGTCACTAAAAACCGATGTCGAGGGCTGGAGAGATGTCTCAGAGGTTAAGAGCATTGCCTGCCCTTCCAAAGGTCCTGAGTTCAATTCTCAGCAACCACATGGTGGCTCATAACCATCTGTAACCTCAAGCAAAAGAAAGTGCCATTTAGATCTAGAACAGTATACCATTTCCTGTCTGGTGGGAGTGAACTGAGAAGGTTGTATGGGTTGGGGACAGTTGGGTGTATGTCCTGGACCCTCTTGTTAACTTCCCTTAAGTCTTGTACTGGTCTGTTGTCAATAGTGCCAGGCTTTTTGACTGGCAACAAGAGAGTATTCCAGCAAGACTGGCAAGGCACCAAAATACCTTAATAAGCCTCTGGGTATAGGTCTAATTCCTTCTCTATCCTCTTGGCTCATTGGGTACTGATGTACTCCTATGGGGGAGGTATCAGTCTTTAGTCTCACTACTACTGGGGGAACTCTCACTGTCATTCTCATACCCCCAGTCTCTGCCCAAGCCTTAGGAAATGTCACTAAGCATTCCTTCATGTTAGGAGTCTTTGCCTGACTCGAGAGGTCATGTAGTTGATACAGTTCTTCGAGTCTCAGGGCCACTATCATGGAGGTGGGAGTCTCCTCCGGCCTGGTTTGAGTAAACCTGATCTGGGCCTTCAACTTTATTAACAAGTCTCTTCCTAATAAAGGCATGGGATACTCAGGAATAACCAGGAAGGAATGAGTCACTTGTCCTCTTCCCAAATCTACAGTTCATATGGTGGTCCACGGATACTGTTTCTGTCTAGTTGCTCCAATTACTATAGTCTTTAGCATGCAGACTTCATGTGCCTGTCGCACCCCCTCCCTGCACCACTGCTAGCACCAGGATCAGGCATCTGGGGCCACAGATAGGGGGGTGGTGGAAAGCTCAGCCATTCATGTGGCTCCTCAATCTCAGGATAGATTTTAGGTGGAGCCAAAGTTTGGTTCTCGGGCAAATTCTCAGGCCGCAGGTTTCGGTTTGTGCTCCGACTCTCAGAGAGCCAAGGCTCAGGAGCCTAGCTTCCATATACGCACCTAGGGCTTAACCCAAGGTGGGGAATACTGGGCCAAATCTTGCCATACAGTAGTGTATGGTTGTTAATTGGGATGGAATCCTGGTCCTTTCTGAAAAACAATAGCTTTAATTTCAAAAAATAATGATTATCCATTCTTCATTTGAGGGGCATCTAGGTTGTTTCTAGGTACTGGCTATTATAAATAATGCTTCTATGAACATATTTCAGTAAGTGTTCTTGTGGTATGATTGAGCATCCTTTAGGTATATGCCTCAAAGTTGTTTTGCTGGGTCTTGAGATAGGTTGATTTCCAATTTTCTGAGAAACCACCATACTGATTTCCAAAGTGGCTGTACAAGCTTACACTCCCTCCAGAAGTGGAAGAGCTTTCCCCTTATTTCACATACTCTTCAAAATAAACTGTCATTAGTGTTCTTGATCTTAGCCATTCTGAAAGATATAAAATGGTATCTCAGAGTCATTTTTTACTTGCATTTCCCTGATGACTACGGACACTGAGCATTCCTTAAATGTCTTTCAGCCATTTGACATTCTTTCAGTAAGAATTCTTCTTTTAGATCTATATCCCATTTTTTGATTGGATTATTTGGTATTTTGATGTCTAGCTTCTTGAGTTCTTTATATATTTTGGAGATCAATTCTCTGTCATATGGGTTAGTGAAGATCTTTTCCCATTCTGTACTCTGCCATTTCATGTTGTGGATGCCAACATCCTTTGCCTTACAGAAGCTCAGTTTCAGAAGGTCCCATTTAGTTATTGTTGCTTGAAGTATGGCGGCCTCCCCAACAGTTGCTCTTAGCACCTGTGTTCTACTGGTGTTATATTTAGGAAATGGTCTCCTATGTCAGTGTGTTAAAGGCTATTTCCGACTGTCTCTTCTATGAGGTTCAGTATGTCTGGATTTATTTAAGCCTTTGAACCATTTGTGTAACATGAGGAGTGGGCTTCTGTAGAGGGCCTGCTTGTTGGGGTTTCTGTCCTGCCCAGTTCCCACAGACTTTTGGCCCCAAAGAAAATACACAGAAATCTATATTAATGATAAAACTGATTGGCCCATTAGCTCAGGCTTCATATTAGCTCTTATAACTTATATAGCCCATTATTCTTATCTATATTAGCCACATGGCTCAGTACCTTTTTCGGCGGGGCAGGTCACATCCTGCTTCTTCGGTGATCTGGGCAGTACTGTGGGAAGAACATCCTTCTTCCCAGAATACTCCTGTTCTCATTGCCATGCCTCCACTTCCTGTCTGGTTGTCCCACCTGGCTACTGGCCAATCAGCATTTATTTAAAACATAATTGACAAAATGCAGAATTGTCCCACACCCCCCTCTTTTTTTATTAAGAAAACAAGAATATCCATAGTCCATATTTTGGAAATGTGGGCATAGTTTTCCAGGCTACTTCTGACTGGTTGGGGGCACTGATAATCTTATGGGGACCTAAGAAAATTTAGAATTATGATTAAGTCCTGACTGGAGTATCCTGTGAGTCTTAATCATCTCAGGCAGCAGTCTTGAATCTGTTCTGGATGTAGAACTTAGACATCTGGGCCCGTTCCTACCGGAGATTTCTCAGGTAGAATACTACACTCACATTCCCAAAAAATGGACTATGGATATTTTCCTTTGTTTAAAAAAAAGAGGGGAAAATGGTGTGGGACAATTCTGTAGTCTGTCAATTACATTTTAAATATATGCCAATTGGCTAGTAGCTAGGCAGGAAGTACTGGTGGGACAAGCAGACAAGAAGTAGAGGCAGGGCAATGAGAACAGGAACATTCTGGGAAGAAGGAAACTTCCTCCCACTGTCCTGCCCAGACCATGGAAGAAGCAAGATGTGACCTGCTTTGCTGAAAAAGGTACTGAGCCATGTGGCTAACATAGATAAGAATAATGGGTTAATATAAGTTATAAGAGCTAATACAAAGCCTAAGCTAATGGGCTAATCACTTTATAACTTATGGAGACCTCTGTGTGATTTTCTCTGGGACTAAACAGCTGGGGGACCATGTGAGACAAAAACCCCAACAAAGCAGGCCCCTCATGTTACACATTTGGACTTGAGTTTTGTGCACGAGGATAGATATGGATCTATTTGCATTCTTCTACATGTCAACATCCAGTTATGTTGGCGCCATTTGTTGAAGATACTTTCTTTTTTTCCTGTTGTATAGTTTTAGTTTCTTGTCAAAAGTCAGGTGTTTATATTTAGAAAAGTATCAGGGTCTTCAATTTGATTCCATTGGTCCCCATGTATGTTTTTATGCCAATACCAATACTATAGCTCTATAGTAGAGCTTGAAGTCAGGGATGGTGATGCCTCTGGAAGTTCCCTTATTGTATAGAATTGTTTTGGTATCCTGTTTTTTGTTAGTTTTTCCATATTAAGTTGAGTATTGTTTTGGGGGTTTTGTGAAGAATTGTGCTGGGATTTTCATGGGGATGGCACTGAATCTGTAGATTGCTTTTGGAAAGACAGCCATTTTTACTATGTTGATACTTCTTATCCAAGAACATGGGAGTTCGTTCTATTTTCTGATATCTTCTTTAATTCCTTTCTTAAAAAACTTTAAGTTTTTATCATACAAGTCTTTCAATTGTTTGGCTAGATTTACCCTAAGATGTTTTATGTTGTTTGTAGCTACTGTGAAGGGTTAATATTTCTCTGATTTCTTTCTCAGCCTGTTTATCATCTGTATATGAGGGCTACTGATATTTTGAGTTAATTTTATGTCCTGCTATATTACTGAAGGTGCTTATCAGATGTAGGAGTTCCCTGGTAGAATTTTGTGGAGTACAGTTAATTTGTATACTCTCTGCCTTACAATTAGTTTGGTTAAGGGTTTGTCCATATTCTTAATTTTCTCAAAAAAACAACTTTGCTTCATTGTTTCTTTGTATTGTACTCTTTGTTCCCATGTTATTGGTTTCAGCCCTCAATTTGATTATTTCCTGGCATCTACTTCTCCTGCATGAATTTGTTAGAGCTTTCTGGTGTGCTGTTAAGTTGCTAGTGTGAAATTCTCCAACTTCGTTATGAAGGTATTTAGTATTATGAGCATTCCATTTAGCATGCTTTTACAGTGTCCCATAAGTCTGGGTATGTTGTGGATTCATTTTCATTGAATTCTAGGAAGTCTTTTATTTCTTTTTTTATTTCTTCCTTGATCCAGTGGTGACTGAGTTGAAAATTATTGTTTCCATGAGTTTGTAGACTTTATGTAGTTTGTGTTGCTGTTATAGTCTAACTTTAAGCCATGTTACCATGTACCAATAAGATACAGGGGGTTATTACAGCTTTTTTTTAATCTCTTGAGATTTGCTTTGAAACTAAGTATATGGTCAATTTTAGAGAAAGTTTGCTGAGATGCTGTGAAGAAGTTGTATTCTTTTATGTTTGGTGGAATATTCAATAGATACCTGTTAAGTCCGTTTGAGTTATAAAATCTGTTAGTTCTCTTGTTTCTCTGTTAAGTTTCTGTCTGGCAGACCTGTCCAGTGGTGAGAGTGGGGTGTTGAAGTCTCCCCCTATTAGGGTGTGGATTTTGATGTGTGATTTAAGTTATAGTAATGTTTCTTTTATAAATGTGTGCAGTAGGGGCAAAATTGAGACTTCAACATGGTTGACTTTTCCTGTAGTGAAAATGAAATGTCCTTCCCTATCATTTTTGATTAATTTTAGTTTGAAGTCTACTTTGTTAGATATTAGGATAGCTACACCAGCTTGTTTCTTAGGTCCATTTTATCGGAAAGTCTTCTCCCAACCCTTTAATCTGAGGTAATGTCTGTCTTTGAAGTTGAAGTGAGTTTCTTGTATACAGCAGAAGGACGGCTTTTTTTCCCTATCCATTCTGTTAGCCTGTGTATTTTCATAGGCAAGCTGAGTCCATTGATATTAAGGGATATTAATGACCAATGATTGTTAAGTCCCATTATTTTTTGGTTTTGTTTGGATGTTTAGGGCTTGCTATTGTAGAACCACTATCATGGAGGCAGGTCTTCTATCAATCTGTTGATTTCATTGGTTAGTTAATAAAGAAAACTGCTTGGCCTGATAGGTTAGAACATAGGTTGGTGGAGTAGACAGAACAGAATGCTGGGAAGAAAGGAAGTGAGTCAGATGCCAAGAAGCCAGCCACCAGGTCAGATGTGCTGAAACTTTCCTGGTAAGACACAACTTGTGGTATTACACAGATTATTAAATATGGGTTAGTCAAGATGTGAGTAAGAAAATGAAACTAATGGGCCAGGCAGTGTTTAAATGAATACAGTTTGTGTGTTGTTATTTTAGGGCATAAGCTAGCCAGGCGGCTGGGAGCTGTGCGGGAAAGCAGACAACTGATCCCATCACTACAGAATGGTGCCCACGTGGATAACTGAATCCACAGAAAGCTTGAGAAAGCTTGGGAAAGAATAGAGTAAAGCATGTTTTCTTGGTACAGCAATTTCTTGGGTCTGGCTCTGCTTACAAGAGGCAAGCAAGTGCTCTCATCTAAGAGAGGCTTCCTGACTCAGCCTTAGCTGCAAAACCCTGCAGCTCTCTTAAGAGGTCCTGCCATTAAACACTTAAATGGTGTTGATGAAAATCTGAACGCATGCTTTTCAGTTTTCAGCTGTAGCAGGAAAACAGTTGCGCTGTTTTAAAATGTCAGCTTTCTGGGCTGTACTGCCAGGGCAAACTCTGACTCTTTTAGGCAGGCAGTCCAACTGAATGTGGTCTGTGAGTAGAATGCTGCAGCTTGCTTGCTGGCAAGGACCTTGAAACACTGTAGAGTTGTGGTGATAAACATGGCTACAGCCACTACCCACTCCATGAGACGGGAATTGCAGAAAGCTAAGAAATGGGCTGTATCCAGCTGCCAAAGCCACAGTTTTAATCCTACCCATATTGCTCAGTGAATTAAAGACTCATGTGATTAGAAAAAGAGAGAGATATACAGTAAAGATAAATTCAAAGATGAGGAAAACCTCTAAATTATTTACTATGTGTTAAAAATATATGCAGGCTAAAAGTTAAAGTTCTTAAAAGTAAAAAAGAAAAAAGGAAGTAGTTGGGTGTGGTAGTACACACCTTTAATCCCAATACTTGGGATGTAGAGGTAGATTGACCTCTGTGATTTGAAGCTTTGGTAACACACACCTTTAATCCCAGTGCCTGGGAGGCAGAGACAGGAGGATCTCTGAGTTCAAGGACAGCCTGGTCTACAGAATTATTCTAGGACAAAGATATACAGAGAACCTGTCTCAAAAAGTAAAAGTAAAAATAAATGAAAGAGAGGTTAAAATAAAGCTGCACAAAGATGGAAAATACATAGAGAATCTTGATACTGTATGCTATTATGCTCTCTTTGAATTGTTTGAATGCTGAGGAAGAAGCAACAGATGCTAAAAGATATTTGTTTATAAATGCTGCTGAACTAATCCAACATAGATATTTTGAAAATACCTTGACTTCAGAATTTGGATCTAAGGATATTTTGGACCTAATGATACTTTGGAAAAGAGATTCTTCTTTTGTTTTCACAGAGGATGAGACCCGGTGGATTGCTTCTATCCCAATATGGTATGATAGACCACACCTTCCTGAAAGGTTGCTGTGAATACTTTCAGAAAATTACTTCACCCAACTGATGACTGAGATGAACCTGGCACACAGGTTACACCATGAAAGATCTGATTAACAGCGTCCCCATTCAGCAGGAAGCAGTTTGGAGAGAAATAACTGTGCCCATGTTCCCAAATATTTTTTATAAATATTCTTTTACATTTAAAGAGGGAAATGTATAGATATGAATAATTTACATTGTTATAAATTTTACTCTATTAATATAAGTTTAATGTCAATTTTGTTATATGTATATATATATTTCTGATACTAATTAAGGTATTGTGATTGTGTAGTTCATTAAAAAATATAATGTATATCAGTTGTTAATAGTCATCAATAATAGTAAAGCTTGTAGTCATGTTCGATTTTCTAGATATATAGAGATATATTTCAGTTAGGTAGGCATTCCTAATATCTTTCAAAGACTACAGAATATGGCATTTAAATGTTTTAATAACTTAGGGCTTTTCATGACAATGAGACACATTTGCTTCTGGCAGCACCAATCTACTTCAAGAGAAAGATGGGTATCGAAGAAGCTCCTTATGGAGTTTGATAGCTATTTGAGCAAGAAACTGCTCTTGCCTGGACTATCGCATAAACTGGACACAGAGAACCCTCAGAGAAAGGACTGCTGAACTTGCCTAAAGGTGAGACAGTCTTTCGGGGTTCCTGATTTACCAAAGAGTCTGTGAGACATTCTGCAGGCCACAGCAGAAAATGACTGAACTGTCTTTGAAATTTCTTGCTTCATGGAAATGTCTGCTGGAAACTATGGGCCTATAGGCTAAAGATAGATGCCCCAACAATACAAAAGAACTTTGGGTGACTGTCCAGGATATAAATGATAGATGTCTCTATCATTTCTAGAGTTTGGAAATTGCATATTTCTTGTTTACTTAGGTAATATTGTTTCCTTCTGGAGTCTTTGATGGAGTTGAAGAAGAATAAATAGTTATAGTTTTCCTTTGTTATGATAAAAGATAAAGTAGATATAAATATTGTAACTGTAATTCTTGCATGATAACTGTTTTGTTATATGTAATTTTACTATGTTAAATTTAAAGCCTTTTTTGTTTAAATAGAAAAGGGGGAAATGATGGAGGCGGTTCTTCTATCAATCTGTTGATTTCATTGGTTAATTAATAAAGAAAACTGCTTGTTCTGATAGGTTAGAACATAGGTGTGTGGAGTAGACAGAACAGAATGCTGGGAAGAAGGGAAATGAGTCAGATGCCATGAAGCCAGCCACCAGCTCAGACGTGCTGAATCTTTCCTGGTAAGACACCACTCGTGGTGTTACACAGATTATTAAATATGGGTTAGTCAAGATGTGAGTAAGAGGATGAAACTAATGGGCCAGGCAGTGTTTAAATGAATACAGTTTGTGTGTTGTTATTTCAGGGCATAAGCTAGCCAGGCGGCTGGGAGCCGGGTGGGAATGCAGACCGCTGCTCTCATCACTATACCACTAGATTCTGGTGGTACCATATTGTTCTTTATGTTGTTAAATGTATTTTTTCACTGTCATCTACCCATCTTAGTTTTGGGTAATTATAGGTACAGTTGCTGATTTTTTCCTCCAATTGGTGCAGGTGGTTCCTGTGCCTCCAGGTACCCACTGATGCCACAGTGGATTGGTTGGCTGTGGCAGGGAAAGAGGATGATAGGTTTCACAGGTATGGGTGATTGAGTTTGACTTGTTAGTTACAGAGTCCAATTTGTGGTTGGGTGGGATGTGGGGTGGTGGTGGTGGAGCTTTCTACCCAGAGGAGTCTCACCATCTGACCAGCTGCTGGAGCTGCAATGGGAGGGGGAGGGGCACAGGATGTGCCTGGCTGCCTAGGGCCTAGAGAGCAGGACCATCCAGGAAGGAGACTAGTCACTCACCTCTTTATCTAATCAGTATAGGTGGAACCTGTGCCTTGGGGGCAGTTGATACCTTGGGGAATGATTTGCAGAAATGATGGGTTTCAAGGGTTTGGGGGGGTGGAGTGGGACTTGCAGGTTGCAGATGTCAATGGGTGGTGGGGGTTGAGACCTTTATTTTAAAGGACAGGTTTTTATTTTTTTAATTTTAATTTTAATTTATTTATTTATTGACAGAGTCTTTTTATGAAGTCCTGGCTGGCCATGTATTCACAGATATCTCCCTGCCTCTGCTTCCTAAGTGCAGTGATTAAAGACATACCTCACCAGACACAGCTGTATAAGACCTATAAAATGGTAACTCACAAACTGATTTTATCCCCCGAGGGGGATCATAGGATAAAGCAATAACTGTATAAGCCTGACTACCCAACTTAATCCCCAGACTCACAACAATCCAAATTTGTTTGTGAACATCTGTAAGCCCAACACTCCTAAGGTGAAATGGGTAGAAAAGGCAGGGAAATTGGTTCAAAGGTAATGGGTCAACTGGCTTGGAGTATATAGTTTAGCAGAAATAAGAAACCCATCTTCAATAGGTAGAAGGTGAAGACTGACTTGGAATAGTTGTCCTCTCAATTCTCCACATATACCATGGGGTATGCATGTGCACATAGAATAAGTAAATACACACAAACAAAAAGTACATTTAAAAATTATATTATATATACATATATGGAATTTTTGTGATAATGGATGTGAAAATCTGATGTAATGAGTATTATGCATTAAATAGTTTCTGCCAAAATTCATGTTGAAATACTAAACTTAGTATTTAAAAATATGACAGTATTCAAAGATAGGGTCTTTTAAGAGGTAATTAATTAAGTTAAAATAAGTGGTTCAAATCATATATGACTTGTGTTCTTATATGAAGAGAAAAATTTAAAATTAGGACACACACATAGAACTACTTTGTGGAAGACACAAGGAAACAATAATCTGGGAATCAAGGACACAGGCTTCAGAAAAAAAGCCATACTGTTTGACCTTGGACTTTTACCCCTCAGAATTGTTAGAAAATAGTTATCTGTTGTTTAAGTCACCCACTTCATGTAACATTCTGGGCGATGCTAGCTGATAATACAATAGTTGATACACTAATAAAATCACTGCAAGGTTGTTTTGATAACTATTGGATTTTTTAATGAAAAATAAATGCCATGGTCCTATAGGAATATTAGTATATGTTCTACAAAATGTAACTCTATAGTGATCCAGTGTTTCTTTGTTTTACTGTCTTTCCCTGTAGAAATTTGCACATAATCTCAGAGTTCATGATCCTCTGGTTTTCCTTTAAATTTTGCAGCTCTTTCCTACTTCCTTTTTTCTTTTTTCTTTACTTGTTTTTCTTCTTTCACTTCCTTTTTCCTTATTCCTGTTCCTTCTTGCTTTTTATTCTCTATCTTTGACAATTTCTTATCTTCTATATCAACCAATAAAAGTATTAATACAAAAGTGATAGATTACCTCCCCTTTATATCACTTACATATCCTAAAGAGCATTCTAATTCCTGTTTGATAGAGGCCATGCCATCTGCTTCTTATTCATTATTAACTTAAAACACAATCTGTGGTTCAGTAAATTTATCTTAGAAACCAATGACTTATAAACAAAATTGATATATCTGTGAAGATAAAACAAAATGTTATCATTCTATATGTTCTATTTTAAAGTAAGAATTAAATTAATTGTATCTCAGGAGAGAGCCAGGTATAATACTGCTTTCAAAGAGGATAATTGTTTTTAAATATTTTTTCTAGAAGTTACAGGGAGTGACTAAGAACACTGATTTATTCTGAAACCAAAAGGTTAGCAAGTTCAATAGTATATTTTTAACATGATGTGCCTAAATCTGGAAGATCATATAGATAGCTTCTCTGACACAATAAGAAAGCACATTAGCAGATTTCTCAGGAGATGGATTCTCATCACAGTAGAATACATACATACATATGTATGTATTATATATTGTGTTGTATGTATATATACTATCAATTTAATGTGAGAGCAAAGCTCTATGATGCCATAAAGACACAACATTATTCATGACTTCCCTAGCTCAAGATGTTCTGCCAAATGACACATTTCTAAACTTATAGTGATGCATCTTTCTTTAAACATTTTTTTCTTAATAGTAGATTTTTTATTTTAATTTTTCCCTTTTTATTGCAAATATTTTTTCAGAGAATATATTCTATTCTGATCTGTTTCCCCTCCTCCATCTCTTCTCAGATCCTCTCCACCTCTCCCTCCATCTAACTCCATGTCATCTTTTACTCTATCTTTAGAAAATAAACAGGCAAATTGAAAACAAATCTTTTTTAGGATAAAAATTAAGGAAACATTGAAATCTATATCTCCAACATTATTAATGGATTGTAAAACAAGCACTTGGTAATTTTAGGTATGATCAGTTCATAAGGAAAGGCTGAAAAAGTGTCATATAACAAGCTAAGGAAAGAAAGAAAAGCCAGGCTAATTCATGACTGTTTTTGTCATAACTGTTTTAATGACCACACCCAGTTAACCAAATCAAGTGTTTATTTCTCTTATCTTGTATATTTCCTGAGTAATGTGAGACTGACTTAGAGGATAGCTACTCTTCTTTGGCATATTTGGCTCCTTTTCTAGCTTAAATAAAGAAAAACATATCAGGTCAATTATATTCTCTCAAAACTTCCATTCTCCACTATCTTCTTGCTAATGCTGGCAAAAGTTAAGGTCCTAATTCTTTGAACTCATCAACTCCAAAGTCTTTAAGTCCATTTCATTCTAGCTACTTGATCCAAGGTCACACCTTCGATTGCTTTGTACAAAATTTAATACATAGTATTCGTTTTGATAAATGCCCTATGTGATTCTCTCATGCCAGTGAACTGTTGACCACACTTTGAGGAAAACTGCACAAAAAGTAGGATACATGGCTGAAGGAGCTTGCAAATTTTCTCATTTGAAGTTCTTTGTCTTCCTTGTAAAATAGAAGACTGTTTTCTTGCCCCAATTCAATTCACACCCTCCTATACATTTCTTAATACCCAAATAGAACTAAAGCCTTTTATGCAGTATCTGATCACAAGTTAACCAATGCCATTTTGAGTCACTGGAGTATCTTAATTTTGTTTTTGAGTGGTACTTACCACACCCCGTGACAATGGATTGCTTCTGCTTCCTCACAACGTGAAACTCCTTGGGGTTTTGCTTTTGTAGTTTTCTTTATTTCGTGCACATCCCCTGGGTAATATCACTCATACTCATGCCTTCAGCTCGTACCTGTATGCTTATAACAATCATGTCTACAGCCTATCTGTCTCTTCTGAAGCTCAGATCCATACCTCCAGTTGTATACTAAATACCTTCACTTGACTGATAAATATACCCACTGTCTCAATGTTCAAAGCTAATTTTACTTTCCTTTTTTATTCACTACCTCTAATCTGAGCCTACTCCACATCTTCTGTTTTAGAAAACAACCCCTTTATTTATCCAGTCAAAGACAGGCACAGCAGTCATTCTATCTTCATTCCTTTGTTCAGAGGGGTCAATTCTGACACATACCCCTGATTCTTGTTTTCTACAATCTCCCTAATACTGGTTTATATAAAATCCAGTTTATTAAAAAATATGGCAGTTTATGGAAGAATTAACATTAAATCAAGGCAAGAGGCAAATACTTATATGTATTAATTCTTCCAAAAATTATCCATATTTATCCCATTTCTCAAGATAATGATTATTGACCTGGAAGTCGACAGTCATATTGCTAATCTCATATCAGAGTAACTATATAATGTGAAAAGTTAATAAATCAATAAATAGCAGTGTTACTGGAAATGGAGGGTCAGAGAAACACATTAAAAATTTCCTGAAGATATAATCAGACAAATTCAAAATGTCACAGGGGGAAATGAGGTTAAATGAACTATTTAGATTACTAGAGATAAATAATACTACATGCTAATATTATTTGGTCCTGATCAAATAAACAAGAATATTCTTTAAAGACTTGAGAAATTTTAAACACAGGCTGGTTACTGAGTATTAGGAAATTATTATGATAAAGGTATTTATTTGTATGGTTGGTTTTGCTGTTTATTTTCTGAAACAGGGTCTCTTGTAGTTCAACCGGTTACAAAATCACTATGTACCCGAGGCTGGCTTTGAACATCTGATCTTTTTTTCTTCTATCTCCTGGATTACAGGCCTGTACAACCATGCCTGGTTTAAGATTTTTTTAAGTGTCATTTTCTGGAGATTCTTAAGGAAAAGAAAGGGTTTTTTGTTTGTTTGTTTGTTTTGCCACAAAGGAAAGCACAAACAAGTCAAACATTATGCAAATATAGTTCAAGAAGGAGGCCAGATTCCAGTCCCAGCAGGCAGCTTCTGAATTGTGTGGCTGGGGAGTCTGTGAATGGAGGGAAGAATTAGGAGGTGTGGCCTGGTTGGAAGAGGTGTGTCCCTAAGCCATATCGTGCGTCGTTGGCCGGCAATGGGAAATAACCAAACTAGCCTTGTCCAAATAATCAGCTTTAATAAAGGAAGGAAATGAAGGAAACTTACAGAGCCAGGGTTCCACCGAAGAGCAGAGAACCAAGAGGAGGGAGCTTACCCAAACACGGATCTTTTAAAGATATTTTTTGCCCTGGAGTGGCCACGCCCCTCAGACAAGGGATTGGTCAGCTACCCCATCACTAAGAAAGGGTTTTGAGATTTCAAAATCCCACATGACTCAGTCCTTGCGCGCGTGCTCTCTCTCTCTCTCTCTCTCCTCTCTCCTCTCTCTCTCTCTCTCTCTCTCTCTCTCTCTCCTCTCTCCTCTCTCTCTCTCTCTCTCTCTCTCTCTCTGCCTCCAACTTGTGGATCAGGATGTAAGCTTCCAGCTACTGCTCCAGTCAGTCCCACAGTGCCTGTCTGCTGCCATGTTCCTTACCATGATGTTCATGGACTCACCCTCTGAAAGTGTAAGCAAGCCCCTAGTTAAATTCCTTCTTTTATAAATTGACTAGTCATGGTGTCTCTTCACAGCAATAGAACAGTGACTAAGATAGGGTATAACAGGAGCTTTGGACTGTATTATACTATGCTGTCCAGACTGCTTTCACAGACATCATTGTTGGAATCCTGTGCTTTGGTTGCCATGGCTAGGTGTGCATAAAACTGTTGTGGAACCAGCCTGCTATGAAAACCTCAGACTTGAGAATGGTGTCTTAGGGTTTTATTGCTCTGAAGGGACACTATGACCATGACAACTTTTATAAAAGAAACCATTTAATGGAGGCTGGCTTACAGTTCAGAGGTTTAGTCCATTATTGTAGTGAAGAGAAGCATGGTGGCATGTGGGCAAATATGGTGCTGGAGAGGTAGCTGACTTCTATATCTGGATCTGCATGAAGCAGAGATAGTGAGCCACTGGGCCTGGCTTGAATTTCTGACCTCAGATCCCACCAACTAGTGACATACTTCCTTCAACAAGGACACACCTATCCAACAAGGCCACATCTCCTAATAGTGGCACTCCCTATGGGCCTATGGAGGCCATTTTAATTCAAACCACCACAAAATGGTTAATATGTACTGAGAATTTTTATAAAATATATCCCCACAGTTCACAATCAGTGAATTTTTTACATATTATATAAAAGCTTCTGTCTATTATTATAAAAAAGAGAAAAAGTATGTCTGGTAAGATTCCATATTGGAAAGGACTTCACAGTCTCTGCCTGAAATACACAGGGCTGCATGCAACACACACTTCTTTCACATTTTCATTTGTACTATTACTGTAACCTCGAATGGCCGCAGCAATTAGCCTAACTGGGATGGGGAATGGAAGGGAGAAAGCAAGGGGACATGTATAGAAAAATTGTTATCAAGCTGGATGGCCTTGCTCTGTTGGATGAACCACCATATCCTGGAAGCTCAGCATGCTTATTATATACAGTTGAACAGGGAGGGAGGGTTATTTCATACAACTGAGCAAGGAGGCAGTCTCATTATATATAAAAACAGTAGGAGATGGAGTTATTATATACAGTTGAACAGGTTTAGCTTGTTGAAGGAGCGGCGGGGCTGCGTCCCGCCACCCGGCTAGCTTTACCCAAAATAATTACACGGAAACTGTATTCTTTTAAATACTGCCTGGCCCCTGGCCCGTTATCTGTAGCTTCTTATTGGCTAATTCTCACATCTTGCTTTAACCCATATTTAGTAATCTGTGTAGCACCACGAGGTGGTCGCTTAGCAGGAGATATCTTAACCTGTGTCCATCTTGGAGAGGAGAGGCATGGCGACTCACTATGGCGACTGCCTGAAGCATCTCCCCACTGCCTGCTACCCAGCATTCTGTACTGTCTACTCTGCCTACCTAATTCTCTGTTCTCTTAAAGGGCCAAGGCAGATTTTTATTAATAAAAGTAACACATAGACACTCCTCCATCATTAGCTAATTTCTATGGGAGCAGTCTCTGCAGGGGAGGGGTCTTTAGACTGTCATCATGCACAGGCAGAATGCTATGATAGCCATTTCTGCAAACATTGTCAACTCAGACCAAAGGAAGGCTTTGGAATCGCTCTGAGCCTCACCCAAGGAAGGCTTTGCCTTGCCCATGTGGCCGGCCAAGACATTGGTGTCTTGACATGACCATTCCCTTGTCAAAAATACACATTTGCTCAGGATACTTGTTCCCTATGTACTATTTAGTTTTCCAGAGGCAAATGTTAGTCATGAGTAAAACCTATTTTGGAGTTTTGTGATTTCTAGTGAATTAGTGAAATTGAGATTGTGCTAAAATCTTCCTGCTATAAATAAGAAAAGAATTTGAAGACATTTCAACAAAGAATGCCTAAATATAATAAAAAACTGTTTAATATTACTAGTTAATTATAAAGTATAGGGCAAACTACAGTGATATAGTATATATTGATGAATATTTTAAGATGTATTACATTTGCTTATGCTGTGGAATATTTGATTAATGATTCAAAGATGTGTTGCATTTTTATGTTTCATTTGTTTAACTTTGTGAAACTGTGTTATTTTGCCTGTCTAAAACACATGATTGGACTAATATAGAGGTGAACATCCAATAGCAAGGCAGAAAAAAAGATAGGCAGGGCTGGCAGGCAGAGAGAATAAATAGAAGATAAAATCTTGGAGGAGAAGGAGGAACAAGAAAAGGAAGACTCCAGTGGCCAGTCACTAATTACAGAGAAAGCCACAGAGTACAAAGTAAAGAAAGATAAGAGAGAGAAAGAGAGGGGAGGGTAAAAGCACAGAGACAAAAGGTAGTAGACAGGATAATTTAAGAAAAACTGTCTAGGGTGTTAGTTGTGTATTCTTGTAATCCTTGTAATCCCAGCCCTTGGGAGGCAGAGGCAGGTGGATCTCAGTGAGTTCGAGGCCAGCCTGGACTATAAAGTCAGTTCCAGGACAGCCAGGATTGTTACACAGAAAAACTCTGTCTCAAAAAAAAACCCAAAGGCCAAAAAAGTAAAGAAAATATGGCTAGAAATAAATCAAGCTAAGGCTGGGCATTCATAAGTAAGAGTAAACCTCCATGTATTTATTTGGGATCTGGGTGGCAGGTCCCCCAAAAGAACAAAAAGTAAAAACAACCAAATACAAGTATCCATGCTTATGAAATAGTGACTACCATTAAAAAGCTTGATCATAACAAGTATGTAAGGATGTGGGGGACTAACGCTTTCTCATACTATTGATATGAATGATAGTTTGGCAAGTTCCTTAACAATATAGGTATATGAATATATGTCTGGCATGCAATCAAGTAATTCGGCCAATTTGGACTTACCAATAAGAAAATAGGCGCTGAAAAGAACTGTCTGTAATGGATTTATTTATAATAGCACAAAACTGAGAATAATCCAAATGTATTTTATAGCTAGTCGATGTACAATGACCTAGCACACAAAATGAAAGAAATGAGAATCCACAAAATAACATAAATGAATCTCAAAGCAAGTATACTAAATGAAAGAAGTCAGACCAAAAACAAATTGTATGTAAGCTTACATCAATTTAAAACTATAGGAAATGAAAATAAATCAGATAGATTCAGCAGGTCCCTGGGAAGGGAAATGGTTCAGGGTAAGACAGGACGACCTAATAGGGTATTTTTCAGGATCAGTAGGTAGAACATAGTGGCAGAATGTGTGCCTTGAATATGTAAGGCCCTGGGTTCAGTCTGAGCACTCAACAAAAAAAGAACAAAAACAGCAAAATGACAGCACAAAACCGTGTTGGGCAATGAATTTTCTCATTACTTTGATCTTGGTGATGATTTCAGGGGTGTATATGTACTTTAAGACATTATAAAGTACATGCAGTTTATTGCATTTTCAATTATGGCAAAAATAAAACAGTAAATACTACTTATGAAAAATGGCTCAGTATTATAAATTCCAAGTTCTTACTTCTGTTCGCTAAGAACAAAATTGTTTCTTCTGCAAGCAACAGAGCCAAAATAAAGTTTCCAGGAAGGGAACAAGGTGTAAAATAGCTGCATGGCAGGGCTAGAAGTTAGACTTAGTTCCTGCACTGAAAGCTGGGTAGTACAGAGATAAAAAGCAATAAGGAAAAGAAACTGCAGGAGAAAATGGAAAGCGTTGCTAGATGAAGCACTGTTGACAAGCCACTCACTATTTTTGTGGCTGGATGATAGGTACATAGATTTTTATTACTGAAAAAGTCTTATTAGCACACGAGTCATTAGCTTATACAGAACTGAAACTCAATTTATTTGAAAGAATTTGTGTACTGTGAATGAAAATGAGGGAAACGGAAAAAAGAACAGCCATTATTTGCTCCTTAAATTTCTACCCTATCTTTGTTATTGCTTAACCAAAAATACAAAAGAAGGGTTCATAAGTAAACACCAGGCACATATAAGTACGTTCTTCTAAAGTTGTATGATTCAGTTAATGATTAATGTAGTGCATTTAGCCATTTTCATAATCGCTCATTTTTAAAAAACTGAAGTATAAAAATGTTCAGACTTATTATAACTTGTTCAGTTTGTAAAATAAAAGATTTCTAAATTTGGAAATTATAAGTACTCAGATATTTGAAAAGCTATTAAGGTTTTATTTCAGAATATGTAATTTTGGTAGCGCATTATGAGTTGAAAAGAATTGTTGACAAGCTACTTGTACATATTATGCATCAAATATCTTGTACTGCTATTTTAGAGGCATTTTATTATATGTGACATAGCCATTATTCCTCTTTGCATAATTAAAAGAAAGATATCTAGAATAGGAAAAATTCAAGACATAAAAAAGAATGCCTTCCTTTTTCTTATCTTTTTAATTTGGGGATTTTTTCAGCATTGTGAGGACTTTTTATTATATCTTAAAGTATATAAATTTAGAAAATTTCAGTTGATGAAAATTTTACCCTACCCTAAATGAGTGAAAAATTAGTTGCTAATAAACACAGGAGCAAAGAACATAGGGAATCCTCTAGTGGATCACATTGATGTAACTTTACAAATGAAACCATGGGATAGTTTTGTGGCAAAATCTTGTTCTTTGTCTTCAATGGAATGATCACTAAATAGTTTTTTCTTTTTAAATCTCACTATCCCACAATATCCTTAATATATATCACCAGGGATCTTTCGTCACTGAATTTACTGAAAGTTTTCTTTGACTCAGAAACAGAGGCTGTGCAGCAGAGTACTAAGGGCACACATTGCAGACAAACTTGAGTTGGAATTGTAAATGCTGAAGAGTTCATTTCTTTGGGCATTTGTCTCATCACCTATAAAATGCAGAAAATAAAAGGAGCTACATCGTAAGTACATTCTGCACATTCAATGTGAAGATTTGAGTAAATTATGTAGTAGAGAGCCTGTCATTCAATTCATTATATGTATGTCTTTGAATTTGTGCTTTCAGCCTACTCATTTTCTAGGTGTTTATAATTAATAATGTCAGACCCTTCCATTAATTAAAGTCTTGATGAATCTAAAAGGGTAAAATAGTCACCACCTACGTGGTTTGACTTTATTCAGAAGGCTGTTAGCCCTTTTATGATTTGGATCTATTATGTCCCCATGGCTCGTGTGTTTAAATAATTGGTCCCAATCTGGTAGTGTTGTTTTGGGAGGTTGTGGAACATTTTCGAAGTGAGGCCTAGTTGGAGAAGGTGAGTTACTGGGGAGTATGTCTTGAGAGCTATAACCCAGTCTATTTTTTAACCCAGTCCCTCAGCATCATATTCACTGACACAGCTGAGAGCTGTTCCCCACACCATATCTTCCTCACTATCACCAACTGTGCCTTCAAACAGGAGCCAAAATATATCCTTCCTCTGTTCATTTGCCTTGTTAGAAGATCTGTCACAAAGATGAGAAAAGTAATGAATACTGTTTCCCACTTTATGTAAGTATAGCCTTATAGAAGAGGAGAGTCTCCTGCTATTCCCATGCCTCTGTTAGCAGACATTTGGCAGTCCTGTCTGGGTTACCAGATGATACCAGAGACACTGGGGTCTCCTCTTAGGTTTCTCAATCTCATTCATAAAAGATTTAACAAATTTAGAAGCTGGGGCATAATTTTATTAGAGTTTAAAAGATGAACATCCCAGCTTTGGTAAGTTGTAAATCTGGTAGCTGCTTCGTGGAGGAGAATACCACGGCAGAAGAAATTTGAACTAATTTGAACTAATCTACATGGAAGTCTGCCTGGAGGTACATAATCTATATGGAAGTCTGCCTGGAGGTAGTAGGTAGCCAGGCAGCTTTAGATAAAGAGTAAGTGAACCCAAAGTATCAGAGAGAGCAAACCTAACTGGAACTCATGGTGGTTTTGAGAGTCCATGTTGGGAGTAGGGGAAGGGCTAGAAGGAGGTGGAGCTTGGACATAGAGGAATTAAGAGTAGGAAATGTATAATATCTCATTGGTTATTCCACATTAGCATGATTGAAAACGGGCTTGTTTTCCTGGGATAGCTTCATCCATATTCCTAAGGAGTGGTCCCTTGACCAGGTCCTTGACCCACCCAATTAACTCTTAAGGGAGGAGATGATTGCATTTTCCACCTGGAAGTAGAATCTATTATTTTTATTTTAAGCTTTCTCTTAATTTTTTTTTAGTTATGTGTAGGTGTGTGCACATGAATGCAGGTGCCCAAGGATGCCAGATCCTCTGAAACTGGAACTGGAACTAGAAAAGGTTTTGATCTGTCCCACGTGGATGTTGGGTACTGAATGCAGCTTCTTTGAAAGAACAAGTGCTTTTAGCCACTGAGCCAGTCCTCCAGCCCCTGGATTCTATTCTTTACAATAACACTACCATTAAAATGCCACCTCTTCCCTGACTTTGGGTAAAATTCTGATTTCCTCAACTTGGGTGCTTTTGTACACCTAAGCAATAGATTTAAGGAAGAATCTAAAGCTAATTTGAATTCTCTGTGTGGCAAAGTCACTGAACAAAAGGTAGTGTATGTAACTCTCTCAAGCTTTATGCCGTGGTTAGAGAAGCTGTTTAGTGCAGTTTCTCAAGCAGTTCTAACAGTCAAAAATCTCCTGCATTGTTTGTGAAACAATCGGACTCGGGAACTTGAAGCATTTAGGATGAGGTTCAAGAATGTGAAGGTTTAATGAGCACCCAAGGGACTCCTAAGAGCTCACAAGTTTGAAAATTGCTGGAGAGGTTAGAAGCCCAGACATAGGAATGATACTATATATGAGTTCAAATTCAAGCTTCACCCTTTGAGGATAGCTGATCACAGAGTTAATTAACCACCCTCAACCTCTGTTTTCATCCCTGTAATATGACAATTCAATAAATTAATTTATTTAAGACATGTGTCTCACAGTGGACATTGAGAATTTTAGTTGGCATTATTATAATGTATCATTACTTTTAATTTATTTAAATTTACACATGAATCTTCAGTCTCTTGGGCAAAGTGCTATATTGTCCAATAATATTCTAGGGGGCTGAACATGTGACAGTCTCACTATATAGTCTTAGCTGGACCATAGACTGTAGGAAACTATAATAAATCCCTTCTCCCTCTTCTCTTCCTCCCTTCCTCCCTTTCTTCCTCCCTTCTTCTTTTCCTCCCTCCCATCCCCCCTCTACCTATCAACCCTGGAACTTGATAGGTAGATCAGGCTGGACTTATACCCTCAGAGATTAGTCTTTCTCTGTCTCTCTAGTGCTGGCATAAAATATGTGTGCGACTACGGCAGGCTAACGTTACAGAATTTTTGTTTGTTCTCTGGCATGCCTGTTTCTTTGAAAGAAATTAGCCTTGTTACTGTGATTAGCTTTTGTGGGTCACCTTTATTTTTTAATCATTATGCTATTATGAAAGTTAGGCAACGAAAGCGTCTGAGGATTCCAATTCACATTTCCCACTGTAGATACTGTGTGTAATTTTGCCTAGAAAGAGAATTTTTCTCACAGGGCAAGATCTTCAGACGTTAGTGTTATTCTTTTGGTCCCCGCCCCTTTCCACGCCCACTCCCAGCGACCTCTGGTCTCTCAGAGTCATCCTGAATTCTTTTATCTTCCCTCTTCTCTTCTCACTGTCCCCTTTTGCGTGTGCACATGCGCCTCCGTCTCTTCCCCCTTCTCTGTTTCTCTCTCTCTCTCTCCCTCTCCCTCTCTCCTTTAATAAAGCTTTATGCTTATTTTCTGTGTCTGTGCCGTTAACCTGCCACCGCACCGCCTGTTCACCGACACCTTGGTCACATGTGTTCCACCAGTCTCCGTGCAGCTACGCGCAGCTACTATCTTTTTAAGAACAAAAGTTAGACTCTGAGTTCCAACTTCAAAAGGCCCAGTAACAGTGCACAATGAGTAACAGTTTAAGAAAATCTTTGGAAGATCTTTAGTAATTTATCTGTTAGTTAAAAGGGAACAGGGAAATGGAAACACAGAAGAAGGCAAAATAAAAAATAAATCAAAATGTTATACTGACAATAACAAGGAAAAGACCATGAGACAGATACAGACAGATGGACAGTGCCACATAGAGGTAGGAAGGAATTGTGTTGTTGCAGAGAAAAAACACACACACACACAGAGACAGAAACCCAGGGAGAGTGCCACAGGAATATACACAGTACAGTCAGACAGAGAAAGAAACCAGCACATACTGGGATGAAAGCTCATCTGTTATAGAGACAGACAGACAGGTTTTGTGCAGGGAATTTCCCAAATAGTTGAACAAAGAGAAATCAATCAATTTCACACAATTTAAAAGTAATTGCTATGCTAAAGGCATCAGGAAATAGATGGGGAGTAAGAATGTGATAAAGCAGAGTCTGATAAGCACTATTAAAAGTCAAAATGCTTTTTAGTCCCTTGAAGGGAAAACATATTCAGTTGGAGGAGGATGTGGGAGCCTGAAGGACAAATAAAGACTTATAATTTGAAAAAGAAGGGATTTTCCCAACTATAGGCATGGCTAGTAAGAACTTTGAACAAGAAAAGAGAGCACATGTTCAGGAAAGGAGCAATAGTTTCTAGCTAAATTGTAGGTTAGTGAGCCTGAGGGTTGCATGGGAGTCATTTGTAAATGCATACGCTTGGACCTTCAGCCCAGGTGCATGGTATCAGAGTAGGTAAAAACAGGTCCTTAGCCACAAATCACAGATGTATATAGTGTGGTAGGAAGACAAAGGTGGCCTTTGTTGTCGCAAATGAAGAGGTTTGGAACACAACAGACTAAGGATGTAGACTGAGTCACTTTAGCTCAGGCTCAGTGAACCTAAAATGTCGTGGTTCGAGTTTAGCTGCTGTACTGCACTGAGAAGTGCTTACAGCCTATGCAAATGAGGCCAGATAACAGCTGGAGATGACTACTAATTAATTCAACCTGGTTTTAGGCCATGCCACCGACAGCAGATATACTTTCTTTTTATTTGGAGAATATGGTTGAAACACATTTTTTTTTAGTTAAATGGGGTGAAAAGAATAGGAATAGGAAGGATCTGCCATATGAGACTACATCTTTTGACTTCTCACATTCTTTGTTGATCCCTGCCAAGGCTTAAGCAGTTTCCTCTACAGCAGTATCAGAAAGCTTGAATTATTATTCATTGGTAAATTATGTTAGGAATGTATTTGTAAGTCAAAAACAAGGTGTACAATGCAGGAACTATTTGAAAAGGCATTTAGACTTTTAAAAAGTGAAGCAGAAATATTTTTTCAGTGCTATTTGAAAACTGAGGAATATGTTTGTGTTGTCATGGCATGTAGTTTGTGAAACCATTTTATGGTAAGTGTCCTTCAGCTATGAGATGTTGCTCAAGGGAGGCCTGGTTTGCTTTCTCATTAACTGAGGAACCAGAGGTCACAACTCCTGCTGATGGTGAAACAGAGTTTGAAATTTCATATGAACAGTGATTTTCGGTTGCTATTTAGGCCTTTGACTGTTATTTATTACTAAAAGTATAATCTCCTTTTCCAATTAGCCAGATGGTAAATGTGTTAGTCTGCTTTTTGTCACTGTGGCCACATAGTTCATATAGAAATAAACAATTGAAAGGAAGAAATATTTACTTTGGCTCACAGGTCCGGGTTTCTGTCCATGGACTACCGTTTCTGGCCCTGCTGCTCTGGGTTTGCAGCAATGCATTCCGTCATGGTAGGACACATGTGGTGGACCAACACTGTATGTACATCAAGGTCGTCAGGTAGACAGAGCCAGCAGATGGCCGTTTTCTCCATCTAGGCCCAACCTTCAGACGTTCAAACTCTTCCCAATAGCATCATCAGCTGGAACTAACGTTGGGTTTTTGTTTGTTTTTAAACATAGGTGCCTATAGAGGATATTGAGGATCCAAATCAGATTCATGAGGGCAGGCACCTAGCCACAGCCTTCTCTATATTTTCCTCTGTCTAGTACAAGATTGTGCATGTAGCAGGTTCTCCCAGAGATTTGATATAAATAACAGTAGGATAGAAATATAGGAAATGCAACACATCATCCCAGTAATGCATTACTGCCAACAAAGAGCAGCATGGAGTGAGAGATGGTGAAAATTTGGCTCATCTATTCCAGTACTTCCTATTTATATTATATATCCTGAAGGTTGCTGTATTTATAATTGATTATAATTAAGTCACTATTAGCAAAATGTATAAGAATACCAAGAAAATTGGTATAGCACATTTAAGAGAATGGAAAGATTCATCCCTTCCCTTAGTATCTATAGGCTCCAATAATAGACATTTGAATGAATATGTTCATTACCACATTTGCATTAAAATGAATGAATGGATACCTATTTTAATGCACATTATGACAAGTGAATTGTGTAGAAACATTAGGAACAAAGAGAATCTGTCTTCTGTGGAGACCGCTGGGGCTAAGAGTTGAAGTCATATGTGAAGAGGATTTGGCATTACAAATAGTAACACCTTATAAAAGTGGATAGTTTATAGATTTTTTGTCTTTTATTGACACTTCAACATTACTAACATGGTCACTAGTGAAAACAAGGGCAATTCTGACTAGTCTACAAAAGCATGCAACTTTCATTTTTCTGTGGCTCCAATTGTAAACCAGAAAATAAGAAAGCTGAGAGGAGCTACCATTTGGGTGAGAAAGAAAATTACACTTCCTAGCTTCCTAAGGTTCTGAAGAGTCCAGAAGCACTGGTGAGATTGTTAAGTGGGGGAAGTGCTTGCTGTGCAAGCATGACCTGAATTCAGATCCCCCTGCATTCATGTTTAAAAATACTAGGCATTGTGGTATGTGCCTGTAATTCTGGTACTGGAAGCAAAGACAGGAAGATTCTAGAGACTTGATGACAAGCCAGTCTAACCAATCAGTTCCCTGAGAAATCCTGCCTCAAAAATAGAGAGTCATAGAGAAATGCTGCTGATGTTGACCTCTGGCCTTCACAGGCATACACATGGGTGGGATGTGCATTCATACACCAATCCATACACATAAATAAAAAGGACCACACAACATTATGAAAATGAATCATAATTGTGTGTTTTATAATTTAAAAACTTTTTTATTCATTGGAATATTTTTCAGAAATTATTACCATAAGTTCTATTTCCATCTTGATTCTAATTATTACTGACAAAATGCTCATGAAGTAAACTCAGCCCCCACCCACACATGTCAAAACTAGGTTTTTGTCTCATTGACAGAACAGACAACTGACAAAAGGATGGGGTGGTTTCCTAGTGAGATTTACAGGTTGTAGACAGGTAAGGACACTGGATGATCACAACAACAGGTAATTAAATAGATCCCAGTCTGCTGTCAAGTCGAGTCAGACCATTGATAATGAGGGACTTTGAAGAGATGGCGAGGAAAGATAGCAGGAAGATGTTTAAAAGCAAGCTTATCCTACTCCATGGATAAAGCAACGTTTCATACATGGTTCCAGGTAAGGTCTGGAAGCTAAAGTTGTGTATAAGAAGAGACAGAAGGTCAGAATGATATTTATAATAGAGATAGCACTATATCCGAGATTATAGCTCCAGAATTGAGAAAATAGACCTATAGATAGTTCAATGACATAGTTCTTGGGACCAATTAACTTGTTGGGGGTTCTAAACTAATATTAAGAGATTAATATGCTTTCTGTATTAACCAGGTGCTTACTTTCATTCTGAAACAGAGGGAAATTAATTTTTCTGTCAGTCATTAATTTTTACTCACTGACAGCTTCTCATCTCAAAATGTGCTGTCATACAGTCTTTCAACAAATGTTTATTAAAATGTTATGTGTCAGATATTATGCCATACCAAGAGGGATAAAACAGACATTCATTGGTCTAAAAAGCTTACAAGTTTATAAATAAGGTAAGCAACTAAATGGATGATTCAGGTACAGCATATAAAGCACCCAAAGGTACTAAGGAGCACTCACTCATTCCGTTAATCAGATGTATCAAGTGCCTTCTATTTTTAAGCAGCAGTCTAGGAGAAAACCAGATGATGACATTAAACCTAGACTTATGGTACACAAAAAATATTTCCAAGAAAGCCAGCATGGTGGGGGAGCACAGCCGTATCTCGGGGGCTAAAACTGGATGACCATGAGTTCAAGGCTAAACTGAGTTACACAAGCATCTGTCTCAACAAATAAGCGGATTTGATTTTTCTGGTAAACTGGGACACACCTATTGTTTCTAATCTATCTATGGACATTTCTAGGGTCTCCATTTGGGCTTCTTCTTTAGTCCCAACTCAGTCTACAATATCAGATGCTCTTATGGGGTACAAGTCATCCTTTCTTTGACTGAGGGCCCAATTTACTCTCTTCCCTGCTGCTATCAGAACTATTAGTCTTGCCTGGGATGCCCCAGCCTTTATCCTGTCTTCTTCTTCAACAAGGCATCAATTTCCATGGGTTGAGTTTAGTGTCTGTGTCTCTTGGTCAGAATGGAAACCGGAAGAAGGTGGGTATGTGGATCTTGTGAGCAGCCCAGGAATGCTAGGGAGGAGGTATAGTTTGCTAACATAGGACTTCAGTTTTGGATTTTGATCCAGGGAAAATAGCTGTCATACTGGTCCATCTTGCATGTGAACTTGGCTTGATAGTAATGAAAGTTAGAAGTTAAGATGCAGATGGTATCTTTTTTATTTTAAAGATTTATTTATTTATTTATTTATTTATTTATTTATTTATTATGTACAGTGTTCTGTCTGCATGTATACCCGAAGGGCAGAAGAGGGCACCAGATCTCATTATGCATGGTTGTGAGCCACCATGTGATTGTTGGGAATTGAACTTAGGTCCTTTGGAGAAACAGCTAGTGCTCTTAACCACTGAGCCATCTCTCCAGGCCCCTAGGGCCTTGGAAAATATCTTGGGGGAGAGTTATCTTCTATATGACCTACCCATGTGATGTGTCTTAGCCAGAGGAATAGGATCTATTCCTGGCCATCCCCATGGCCTTAGCTTAATTTTAATTATTTTTTGGTTATTTTTTCTAATCTGGGCACTGTAACCTTATACTTTTTTCATCATTGGACTAATCCATGGTGTCTGTCTCTTCCCTTCTGGGCCTATCATTTAAAAATATTTGCAGATCATGTGGTCTGATAAAACAGTGTGTTTAGGGCTAGAGAGCTGGCTCAGCCAGTGATAATAACTCTGGGACCCCACAAGATGAAATGGAGAGAGACCAACTCCTCTGTACCTGGCTTTGTTTTGGACCACCAACCAGCTCCCAAAATCATGATGCAGAGACTTATTCTTAGTTATGAATGTTCGGCCTTGGCTTAGGCTTGTCCCACTGGCTCTTATAACTTAAATTAACCTTTTTCTATTCATCTAAATTTTTCCTTGGGGCTTTAACTTTTCTTCCATTTTATATGTCCTACTCTGTGTCTGCCTGGCTAGCTGATCCCAGGAATCTTCTTTTTTTCTCCTTTGCTCTCCCTCACTCCAGCCCAAATTCCTCCTCCTCCTTCTTTCTGCCTACCAGCCTCACCTATCCCTCTACTGGCTAGCTATCGGCCATTAAGTTTTTTATTATATCAATTAGATGCCTTAGACAGGCAAAGTAAAACAGCAGTACATCTTCACATAATTAAACATATGCAACATAAGCAAACGCAACACACCTTTACATAGTTAAAGTAATTTTCTGCAACATAAACAAATGTAACACATTTTTGCATAAAGTGTTATTCTACAACTCTCCCCCAGCAAGTTGTTCTCTTGTCTTCTTGCTGGTTGTGGGGGTACTTGCCTTTCTACCAGATGCAGGTATATCTTTATGAGTTCAAGGATAGCCAAGGCTATAAAGTGAGATCCTCTCTCAAAAAATCAATAAATGAAATAAAAACAAAATAGTTGTGATGACTATTCTATGTTATCCATTTGACTAAATCTAGAATTAAATATAGCCTATGTAGCTGGGTACACCTGTTAAAAAGTTTTCTTAATTAAATCATTTGAAGTAGGAAGACTCACTTTTAACCCAGAGCTTTTGAGGTGGGAAGACCCATCTTTAATATGGGTCACACCTTCTTGTGGCAGCCTATATAAAAGAACATGGAAAAAAGGAAGCTGTTGCTCTTCACCGCTTGTCCTTGCCTCTTGCTGTAAAGTTAATTCTTTCACTGGTATTAGAAACTTACTTCCTTAGGATTTCTCCTATGTATACTGAAGAGTAGCAGAGAAATCCAACCTCATGGATTGAACAACTACTAGATTCTTGGACCTTCCAATGGGAGAGAGCAATTGTTGGACTGGCTGGACCAGGGCCTGTAAGTCACTGCCAACACACCACACACACACCACAACCACACACATTTATAATATAAAATTTCTGTCTATTATAAACATCATGAAACACAGTGACAAACAATAAATTGAATATTGAAATTTGGTAATGTAGAATTCAAGAGATACATTCCAGCACAGGAAATAGTGGCACCTGTCCAGGTGTAGAGACAAGACTTTTAAAAATTTTTTTATTTATTATGTATACAATATTCTGTCTGCGTGTATGCCTGAAGGCCAGGCCAGAAGAGGGCACCAGATCTCATTACAGATGGTTGTGAGCCACCACGTGGTTGCTGGGGATTGAACTCAGGACCTGTGGAAGAGCAGGCAATGCTCTTAACCGCTGAGCCATCTCTCCAGCCCAAGAGACAAGACATTTTAAGTAGACCAAACTAGATGCGTGTATGAAGGAAGTGGGAAGAGATGAACTTGGAGGGGTAAGTTCCTTATAGCCCAAACAAAGAAAATTGGACTTTATATTATGAATCTTTAAGACAAGCCTGATAGTTTCATCTTAGAAAGAATATTTTATAATATATTTAGAATGGCTTGGAATGCAAGAGGTTTATTGTAGCAGATTACATAGGACACCTAGAATAATGTAGGTCTTAAGATTGAAATCAAATACAGTAGAGGGCAAGCAGGACACCTGATCTCAGCACCAGAAGATACATCTGGGAGGTGAGTGAGTTTCTGACCCCGCAGCAGCAGCCAGGGAGATGGAGCACAGCCTCTCCTCAACACCCTACACTTCCTGGTCTTCCGGCTGGGGCTACTCTCCCTGGCTACTGCCTCTCTCTTCCTACCCCACCCAGCTTGCATCCAGAAAAACCCTCCCTCTTCCTCCCCTCTTCGGGTTCATAACATCTCCAGCTCAGCCTGAATCAGGGTTCTGGGACGCGGGTAGGGAGTGCAACCGGCAGGCCAGGAGTTTCTTTGTTTCAATAGCCTGCCTGCAGCAAGGTAGGCCCTTGTCTGGGAGCTAGTCCTGTAAAAGAAGTTCCATAGAGCAGCATTCAGAAGAAGAGATGGGCAGGCACCAATGCAAGAATTCCTCCAAAAATCTGAAAAACAACATGAAAATCGACCAGAACCCAGCAATCCTTACAACAGGAGGCTTTGAACAACCTCAATGAAGAAGAAGTTAGGAAACATTGACTTTTGAAAGTGAATAGAGCCCTTAAACAGGAGGTTGAAAAAACTCCCTTAAAGGAATGGATGAAAGAATAACAAAATGTTTGAAGAACTGAGTAAATCCATAAATGAGATCTAGGAAACCAAGGAAAACAATCAATCAGATCAGGGAAACAGTGTCATAGACTTGAAAAGTGAAATGGAGGCAAGGAAGAAAAAACAAACCGAGGGCTTGCTGGATTGGGAAAATCTAGGCAAATGAATAGAGACTACAGTACAAGCATAACCACAGAATACAAGAGATAGAAGAAAGAATCTCAGATTCTGTAGATACCATAGAGAAAATAAACGCACTGATCCAAAGAAAACAGCAAATCCAACAAATTCTCATCACAAAACATTCATGAAATCTGGGACACAATACAAAGACCAAACCTAAGAATAAATAGGGGTAGAAGAAGGAGAAAGAACTACAGCTCAACGGTCCAAGAAAATATATTTCATAAAATTATAGAAGAAAACTTTCCAATCTAAAGAAAGATATTCCTATGAAGGGTTCAAGAAGCATACAGAAGACCGAATAGACTGGATCAAAAAAAAAAATCCCCTCGCCATATAATAATCAAAACACAAAACATACAGAATAAAGAAAGAATATTAAGAGTTGCAAAGGAAAAAGGTCAAGTAACTTATAAAGGTAAACCTATCAGACTTACCCCGGACTTCTCTATGGAAACCATGAAGACCAGAAGGTCCTGGATAGATGTACTGCAGAAACTAAGAGACCATGGATGCAAGCCCAGACTACTATACCCAGCCAAGATTTCTTTCACTATAAATGGAGAAAACAAATTTTTTCAGGATTAAAAACAAATTTAAAGAATATGTAGCCACAAATACAGCCTTACAGAAGTAATGAAGGAAAATCACAAAACCAAGGAGTCCAACAATGCCCACAATAACTAAGACATCTAGCAACCCTTTACCAGCACATCTCAAAGAAGGGGAGACATTGCAATCTCTCCTACCAAAAAAACCCAAAAAAAAAACAAAAATGACGACCGGAGTTAACAACCCACTGGTCTTTAATATCACTTCATATCAATGGACTCAATTCACCTTTTATATATTTTATAATGCACAGGCTAAGAGATTGGATATGAAAACAGGATCCAACATTTTGTTGTTTACAAGAAACACACCTAACCACAAGACAGACATCTACTCAGAGTAAAGGGTTGGGAAAAGGTTTATCAAGCAAATGGACCTAAGAAATAAGTGGGTGGTTCATACTAATTCTAACAAGGTTAACTTCAAACTAAAATCAATCAGAAGAGATAGAAATGGACATTTTATACTCATAACAGGAAAAATCCATCAGAATGAAGTCTCAATCCTGAATATCTATGCCCCTAATATAAAAGGACCCACTTATGTAAAGAAACATTACTAGAACTCAAGGCCAGCCATCAAACCCAACATATTATAGGTAGGAGACTTCAGCACTCCTCTCTCACCAATGGACAGATCAATCAGACAGAAACCTAACAGAGAATTAAAAGATTTAAGTGGAGGGGTAATGACCAAATGGACTTAACAGGACATCTATAGAACATTCCACCCACAATAGGGAAAGAATATACCTTTCTTCCTCTGTTGTCTCATGGAACTTTTTCGAAAATTGACCATATACTTGGTAACAAAGCAAACTTCCACAGTTACAAAAAACATATTAGTAACACACCCTGTGTCTTATCGGATCACCATGGATTTAAAATTAGAATTCAACAACAATGCTACACCCAGAAAAGCCTAGCAACTCATGGAAACTGAACAGTCAACTACTGAACCACACCTTTGTAAAGGAAGAAATAAAGAAAAGAAATAAAGTCTTCCTTGGATTTAATGAAAATAAAGACACAACCATACTCAAACCTAGGGGACCACAATGAAAGCAAGTTGCTAAGAGGAAAGTTCATAGCACTAAGGCCTACTTAAAGAAAATGGAGAAAGAAAGCACTCATTGGAGACTTAAAACAGCGCACCTGAAAAACCTAAATAAAAAAAAAGAAGCAGACTCATCCAGGAGGAGTAGAGAGACTGGGAAATAATCAAACTGAGGCGAAATCAACAAAATGAAACACAGAAAAACAATCCAAAGAATCAATGAAACAAAAAAGCTGGTTCTTGGAGGAAAGTCAACAAGATTGGACAAACCCCTAGCCAAACTAATCAAACGGCAGAGAAGAGGACCACCGACGAACACGCAAATTAAATAAGATCAGAAATGAAAGGGGCATAACCACAGACACAGAGGAAATTCAGAGAATCATTAGATCTTACTACAATAGCCTGTGTGCCACAAAAATTGGAAAATGTAAAACGAAATTGACATTTTAAGGTAAGTACCATATACCAAAGGTTAAACCAGGACCAGGTGAACAATCTAAATAGACCTGTTATTCGCGAAGAACTAGAAAACGTTAATCAGAAACCTCCCTACAAATAAAGCCCAGGACCTGATGGTTTCAATGCAGAATTCTACCAGAACTTCCAAGAGACCTAATACCTATACATCCTTAAGGTATTTCATAATATAGAAAGCAGAAAGAGTCATTGCCAAATTCCTTTTATGGAAGCTACAGTTACCCTGATACCTAAATCACACACAAAGACACAACCAAGAAATGAGAATTACAGGCCAAGCTCACTCATGAACATCGATGCAAAAAATTCTCAATAAATACTGGCAAACAGAACCCAAGAACACATTAGAAAAAATTATCCCACTATGATCAGGTAGGCTCATCCCAGAGATGCAGGGCTGGTTCAACTGACCGAAAAAATCTATCAATGTAATCCATCATATAAATAAACTGAAGGCAAAAATCTATAGTGATCATCGTCATTAGATGCCAGGACAAAAGCATTTGACAAATTCAACACCCCTTTATGATAAAGGTCTTGGAGAGATTAGGGATACAAGGGTCATACCTAAATATGATAAAAGCTATTTACAGCAAGCCGACAGCTAACATCAAATTAAATGGAGAGAAACTCAAGGCCATCCCACTAAATTCAGGAACACGACAAGGCTGTCCACTCTCTCCTTATCTCTTCAATATAGTGCTTGAAGTTCTAGCAATAGCAATAAGACAAAACAAGGGGATCAAGGGGATTCGAATTGGAAAGGAAGAAGTTAAACTTTTGTTATTTGCAGATGATATGATAGTGTACATAAGCGACCCGAAAAACTCCACCAAAAACTCCTACAGCTGACAAACTCCTTTAGTATCGTGGCGGGATACAAGATCAACTCCAAAAAATCAGTTGCCCTCCTATATACAAAGGATAAGGAAGCAGAGAAAGAAATCAGAGAAGCTTCACCTTTCACGATAGCCACAAATAGCATAAAATATCTTGGGGTAACTCTAATCAAGGAAGTGAAAGACCTATTTGACAAGAACTTTAAGTCTTTGAAGAAAGAAATTGAAGAGGATACCAGAAAATGGAAGGATCTTCCTTGCTCTTGGATTGGGAGGATCAACATAGTAAAAATGGCAATACTACCAAAGGCAATCTATAGATTTAATGCAATCCCCTTAAAGATCCCATCAAAATTCTTCACAGATCTTGAGAGGACAATAATCAACTTTATATGGAAGAACAAGAAACCCAGGATAGCCAAAACAATCTTATACAATAAAGGTACTTCTGGAGGCATTACCATCCCTGACTTCAAACTCTATTACAGAGCTACAGTATTGAAAACAGCGTGGTATTGGCATAAAAACAGAGAAGTCTACCACTGAAATCAAATAGAAGACCCGGATCTTAACCCACAAACCTATGAATACCTGATTTTTGATAAAGGAGCTAAAAGTACACAATGGAAGAAAGAGGGCATCTTCAACAAATGGTGCTGGCATTACTGGATGTCAACCTGTAGAAGAATGAAAGTAGATCCATATCTATCACCATGCACAAAACTCAAGTCCAAATGGGTTAAAGACCTCAATATTAATTGGAACACACTGAGCCTGACAGAGGAGAAAGTGGGAAGTACTCTACAACATATGGGCACAGGAGACCGTTTCCTACGTATAACCCCAGCAGCACAGACATTAAGGGCAACATTGAATAAATGGGACCTCTTGAACCTAGCTGCTTCTGTAAAGCAAAGGATACTGTCACTGAGACACAAAGGCAGCCTACTGACAGGGAAAAGATCTTCACAAAGGTCTGATCTCCAAAATATAAAAGGAACTCAAGAAACTAGACTTTAAAATGCTAATTAACCCAATTAAAAATGGGGCTCTGAAATGAACAGAGAATTATCAACAGAAGAAATTCAAATGGCCAAAAGACACTTAAGGTCATGCTCACCCTCCTTAGCGATCAGGGAAATGCCAATCAAAACAACTTTGAGATGCCATCTTACACCTGTCAGATTGGCTAAAATAAAAAACACCAATAATAGCCTTTGCTGGAGAGGTTGTGGGGTAAGGGGTACTCTCATCTATTGCTAGTGGGAATGCAAACTTGTGCAACCACTTTGGAAATCAGTGTGGAGGTTTCTCCGGAAATTTGGGATCAACCTATCCCAGGACCCAGCAATTCCACTCTTGGGAATATATCCAAGAGTTGCCCTACCATATTACAAAAGCATTTGTTCAACTATGTTCATAGCAGCATTATTTGTAATAGCCAGAACTTGGAAACAACCTAGATGCCCTTCAGTGGAAGAATGGATGAAGAAACTGTAGAATATATACATATTAGAATACTACTCAGCGATAAAAAACAATGACATCTTGAATTTTGCATGAAATAGAAAACACTATTCTGCGTGAGGTAACCCAGACTCAAAAAGATGAACATAAGATGTACTCACTCATAACTGGTTTCTAGCCATAAATAAAGGACATCGAGCCTATAATTCATGATCCAAGAGAAGATAATAAGAAGGTGAACCCAAAGAAAAACATATAGTTATCCTACTGGATATTGGAAGTAGACAAATTTGCGGGGCACAAATTTGGAACTTGGGGGCAGGGTGGGATGGGGGCAAGGGGAGATGGGGAGAGAAAAGTGTGAAGGCCAGAATGGGGAGAGCTTGGGGGAATGGGATGGTTGGGATATAGGAAGGGTAGATAGTAGGAGCATCTAAGTATATTATCTTAATTAAGGGAGCCATTTTAGGGTTGTCAAGAGACTTGACTCTAGAGGGGTTCCAGGGTATCCAGGGAGATGCTCCCAGGTACTTCCTTGGGCAGCTGACGGAGGAGGGAGCCGGAAAAGGCCAGTTCCTATAGCCATACTGATGAATATCTTGCATATCACCATAGAACCTTCATCTGGTGATGGATGGAGCTAGAGACAGAGCCCCACATTGGAGCACTGGGACTGAGCTCCCAAGGTCCAAATGAGGAGCAGAAGAAAGCATAACATGAGCAAAGAAGTCAGGACCACGAGGGGGTGCACCCACCCACCAAGATGGTGGGGCTGATCAATACATAAACTTAATATAATAAATAAATAAATAAATAAATAAATGCCAGGAGAAATTGAAATTGATAGAAAATAATGGAGTTATTAATTAGATAGAACCTAGTAGAAAATCAAACACATCAAAGACTTAGAATCAACACAGAGTTGGATGCCGCAGTTTAAACAGAAGGCCATCTCCAGGATAACACAGATTTTTGTCTTGACTGACCACATGGTTCATCAAGATAGGTATATTAATTACTTTGGGGTATCTATGACCAAAATGTCAAAGAGAACATATATATATATACATATATATATGTATATATATATGTACATATATATACATATATATATGTATATATATATGCATATATGCTTAAAGTTTTAGAGATTCTCTCTGTGGTTATTTGACCATTTGTACTTAAGAAATAATATTGTGTCAGCAGCTAAAGAGGCTGTTCACATCATTGCAGACAGGAAAACAAATAACAGACTGGGGATAAGATTTAACTTCTTGCAGTTTGGACACACTTCCTAATACCCCTAGAACATACAAACAATTTTGTGCTCTTGACATTATAAACAAGCAAGAATAACACATCTGTGGTGGTTTGAATGAGAATTGTTTCATAGGCTCAGGTATTTGAATGTTTGCTCTCCAGCTGGTAGTCCTATTTGGAGAGGTAATGGAACTCATAGAAGGTAGAATCTTGTTGGAATAAATGCACCACAGGGGGTTTGCTTTGAGAGTTTATAGCATCTCTCTACTTTCCAGTATGCTCTAATTTGAGTCTGAGGTTGAATATGTCATCTCTCAGTTTACTAGTAAGGCTGACTGCTGCCACAACTTACTGACATTATAGACTCTCACTTTGAATCAAAAAACCAATATAAAATCCTTCTTCCACAAGTTGCTTTTGATCATGGTGTTTATCACAGTCACAAAAACGTAACTAATACAGTAGCCAAACTATAATAAGACATTTCTGACAACCAAAGACAATTTATTCATTTTTCTTTCATTCTAAAAATGTTTTTTCTGAAGTAGCAATAAAATCACCTCAGTTCTAAAAGTTGATGTTAATATTAAAAAAAAGTCTCAAGTCTATTGAGATCAAAATAATCGTGTTTTATCTTTGCACAAAACTATGTCTAGGTTGTCCTTTAATATCTCTGAGAACACTGATAGGTAAAAATATGTAAACAATACTAACACATCTATACCACAGAACCCTAGTAAACATTTATTATGTGTTATTTATTTCAGTCAGTTCCAAGTCAGATTAGCAGAAAATGATGAATGGAAAACTTAAGAAGGATAGAAATGTGGTAGAACAGACAGTAATATACTATTTTAAGGTCTGACACAGCCTTGCGTACTTCACACCATTTTAAGTTTTTTGTTTTGGGTTTTTTTTTTTTTTGAGACAGGGTTTCTCTGTAGCCTTGGAAGTCTGTCCTGGAACTAGATCTTGTAGACCAGGCTGACCTCAAACTCACAGAGATTCGCTTGCTTCTGCCTCCCCAGCGCTGGGATTAAAGCCACACACCACCACAGCCTGACCCATTATGACTTTATTGCATGTTAACAGTGGCAGGGAAGTATAGGCTATAATCTTTTCTAAGTAATGATACGATTTCAGGTTTTACTTGTTACTTCCATTAAGGGTATTTTTTTCTCCTGTGTCTGTGTTCTTTCAATCCAACAGAAAGAGTTGAAGCCCAGACAAGGGCAAAAAGAATCACTATTATCTCCAGTCTCCCCATATAGATGTACTCTCTCTAGTAAGAGCAAGGCTGAATTAAGTCCTCAGCAGGCTGTCACTTTTCATCATCCATGTATCTGATGTGCAAATCCTGAGGGCCACCGTTTAGTAACAGTGATGACCACAAATGAGCCGTTGAGTGTGGACTTTTGCACTTGATTATATAAATCTGGTGACTGTATTTGGATAAAATATCTATAGAATGGTAATCATGCTTTCATCTGGCAGGATTGCTACTGCTCTCTGAATCAAGTGGGTCTGAGGGATTATTTAAAAAGACTTACAAAAGTTGTTGTTGCTGTCGAGATGCTGATTCTAGTCTCAAACATGGGAAGTCTGCTTCTAATGGTACTTATGTAATAGAAGAATGACAAACACTTGTGGAATAAATAGGTTCTTAGGAGCAAGAACTATGGATTTATGAAGCTGTTTGTTGGATTACTTCAGCTTTTATTGAATGACATTTGAAAAGAAAGCTAAAAAAATAAGGGATTACTTCTAAAATTTAGGGTTTTTGGAGACTGTTCCCTTAACTGAGTTTGTCAAACACTTTGGAATAATTTCAGGCATGAAAGTAAGATTTGCTAAATTACCATTTCAAGGCCCAGAGACCCAGGTATCAAATGTGCTTTTAGCCATCTGTTTAATTCACATTTTTCTGATCCAGCGCTCAATAGTGGAGGGTGGGGCACATGGGTTGAATTATAAAACAGTCCAAAAACATTTTTTGTGATCTTTGATTATATTTGTCTTACATCCAGAAGGACAAAAATTCATTTTTGTTTTACTTTTTTTGCTTAAATCTCATCACAGATGGCTTTCATACAAATATATGATCTTTTCTTGATTTACCTTAACTATTGCCTATTCCTTTCACTTTCTATGGCATTTTGCAAAATCCTAAACTATTTGTATTGCAAAGCAGGCTAGATATATATCTGTACAGAATCAAAGGCTCACCAATCAGAAAGCTAGAAATAACATGGTTGTATGCCTATGAAGGCATTATGGTGATTTGGGTCTAGAGCAGGTGGTAAGTTACTAGCCATAATAACAGAAGATTTACATCATTGCAACTTTGCATGGAAGTAGAAAGCTATAGGAAAAAGCAATTGAGCCATAAGGGATGCACAACAGAAACAAAAATAATAAGAAAGAAAGAAAGGTAAAGTCATAGAAATAGCCTCTAATTACTTCTTATCTTTAAAGGACCTAGAGTGCTATCTGAGCTTTCTACTATGGTAAATATTTAATAAAAGGCCTGAAAATTTCAGACACATACACTGTAAAAACTGAAGCAGAGAAATCAGTCTCATTTGAACATGAATGTGGACAACTACATCATCAGTCAAATCAAAATCAACTGGAATTTCTTTCTGCTTTGAAAAGCCCTGTTTGATTCAAATCATGTTATTTGTGTTAGCTCTCAAACCCAGGACAAAGAATTAACTAAGGTATTTATTAACATATCAAAACAAACACTGGCTGCCAGATTCTTCCAGCATTTCTAAGTCTACCTGTGACAGGGCTCTCCTGGGCTCTACGTTGAACTCTCTAGCCCAGGTATTGGGAATGGCCTTCTCTCCCCCTCAGCAACTCTGGCCTCACCCATTTGGCCTATGCCAGTCTCTTGGGCCAGGCCTTGCCTCTGGGTAGGAGGCTCCTGTCCTCTACACGCTCTCCTCACATGGCCCAGTTAGGGTCATAGTCACCCTGGACTATCTCAAATATCCCTGCTTTTGGATATGCTCTCCCTATTATCTATGATAAACCACCATACCTAGGAGCAGTCATGTCCTTCCTTTTTAATTTCTTTTTTCTTTCAATTTGCCCTTGTAAGAAACAAAACCATTTAAAAGAAACCTAGAAGATAAACAATTTGTTCTTGACAAGTTCAAGAAGTAAAATGTTGAATTCATTTGTAGCTGAGACCAAATTTGAATTCCTGAACCTCCTACCTCAATTTCTAAATAAACATACAAATAACCACACCAGATAGATTTATATTTGCAGTAAGAAGTATTTATTCTTCTTAATTGTTCTTCCCTTTTCAATGACAATTGACTAATTTATTTCACAGTTTTGAACACCTTCTCTGTGTCACCCAGTGAGCATTGTTTATATTTATTTTGTTAAAAACAAGAAGGAAGGCAGGGCAGTGGTGGAGAATGCCTTTAATTCCCAGCACTGGAGGCAGGAAGGGGGGCAGGGGCAGGCAGGTCTCTGTGAGTTTGAGGCCAGCCTGATCTAAAGAGCTAGTTTCAGGACAGGCTCCAAAGCTACACAGAGAAATCCTGTCTTGGAATAACAAACAAACCAAGAAAAGAGAATCAAACACATTAGCTTACATCTGGAATTATGATACTTGTAATACTGAGGTAGGAAGTTTACCATGAAGTTAAAACTAGCCTGGGATATAAAGTGAGTCCTATCTTAAATATGAGTCAATTAAGACCCCATAAATGTAATTCCAACATTCAGGAGACATAGGCAGAGGCAGGTAAATCTCTATGACTGCCTGTACATCACAGGATGGTTCATGAGTCAGGTAAGGTGCTAGAGATTGAAACACACACACACACACACACACACACACACACACACACAGAGAGAGAGAGAGAGAGAGAGAGAGAAAGAGAGAGAGAGAGACAGAGAGACAGAGAGACAGAGACGTGGGTCATCCTTGAATCAAGAATGCCAATTTTATTGTGTTCCAGGGCAGCTTATATAGGGTTCTCCTTGACTAATGGCCACACCCTAGCTCTCAGGATTTTTCAGCTGCAAGCCCACCAGAAATCACTCCCCTGCCATCAGGAACTCATGAGGCTCTTGTGCTCAGAGCAGTTGCAAGCATAGGAAAACAAGTTGTTTACTCTGGCAGGCAAGGGGTCATAGAAAATTCAGGGTCTGAGGGTCTGCAGTCCCCAACATCTCCTTCTTTTCTATATAATTAGCACTAAGGTTCTTGACTGGCCCAGGCATGGCACAAATATGAAGGAAAGGAGAGCAACTAACCACATGCAAATCCCACAAGAAATCCAACTGCTCTTGTAAGTTGGCCTAGTGAACATGCTCATCATCACATTCAACAAGAAATTAAATGCTGGTGCCAGCTACAAGATAGCCAAAGCCCCCATTTGGCTGATGGCAATTCTGGCTGCTGCTGAGGCTGCAGCAGTGACAATAGTGGCTGCTACAGCCACAGTGATCCTGAAGACTCAGCCAGGATGGTTCAGCACCAGCTGATTCACTGGGATAGGTACCAAGCCTGGAACCCAGACCACAGCAGTATTCATCTTATTTGCTCAACAGCTGTTTAAACTTGAGAGCAGTTAAGGGCAGAATCATTCAAGGTACAGACAGCTGCATGAGAAATCTTATTTTGGCTCCAGTTATTTTCTAAAAACACAGACTGTGTTCCCAATTAATGGGAATGGCTAGCTGTCCTATAGCCCAATCAGTGGAAAGAAGTATGATCATATAGGACTATACAGGCCCACCACCACTAGCACTGGCAGATTCCTGACTGGGGCCCATCACACCTGTTGGCCATGACTGATGGTCGGGAGAATCATCCATAGGATGCACAAGCCTTTCAGAAATCCAAATGTGGCTTTTATTTTTCCCCTCTGGATCTCCTCTGCATGATGCCAGGGACTCTCCATCCTGGACATTCTCCAGTGTCCCAATGGCTTCCCCAAGCTGCTCCCTGACTCCAAAACCTTCAGCAAACAATCATTTAGGGAATTTTGGTTTAGTTCTCTCCAAACTGCTTCTTGCTGTTAGTTGGGCAAAGTATTTTTGGGGGTGTTCACAGCAACTTTTTGGGGGATTTTGCTCCATCAGTTAGTCTGGAATCATTAGTCCATCATTAGTCTGGAATGATCCCACAGGTTCTCATCTTCTGTGGCAACAAAAGCAGAACCTCTTTTCCAAAGAAACAAATTCTTAGACCCATATTTTGAAATCAAGATACCTTTCTTAGCAGTTCCTAGAATCAAATGTCTCTCTCCAGTCAGAAAAGAAAACACAATAATATACATAATCCAGATTCTCGGTGCACATTCCATCTTTATGTGGCTTATTTTTATTATCTTTACTACCAGTGTGGACTTGAAAAAATCTGCCCCATCCTTCAATTCACCCTCTCGTCTTTTCCCGAGGGCAATCTCTCTGGCATCCCTAGTTTCTGATCTTGCTGGGGCCTCTACCAGTACAGTACCACCTTACACCATGGGATGGTTTGTGAGTTGGGCCAGGGGCTGGAGATTGGAACACACACACATACAGACCAAGACATAGGCCATCCTTGAAACAAGAATGCCAGTTTTATTGTGTTCCAGGGCAGCTTATATAGGGTTCTCCTTGACTAATGGCCACACACTAGCTCTTGGGATTTTTCAGCTGCAAGCCCACCAGAAACCACTCCCCTGCCATCACGAACTCATGAGGGTCTCATTCTCAGAGCAGGTACAAGCATAAGAAAACAGGTTGTTTACTCTGGCAGGCAAGGAGTCATAGAAAATTCAGAGTCTGAGGGTCTGCAGTCCCCAACAGTAGTGAGGTGCTGTTTCAAAACAAAGAACAAACAAGAAAAAAAATGTTGGGTTTACAGGTGTGTGCCATCAAGCCTGACCTTTAATGTCTTGTTTTCTGATACTCATTTTTAAATCATTACTTTAAAATTTGTGTGTGTGTGTGTGTGTGTGTGTGTGTGTGTGTGTGTGTGCAGGGCCCTGTAGGTCAGAGGCATTGGATCTGCTGGGGTTGTAGTTACAGGTGGTTATGAGTTGCCTGGCACAGGTGCTGAGGACCTGTTCTTTTTAAGAGAGCGATATATGCACTTACTCTCTGAACTACCTCTCCGGGCCCATTTTTTCCTTACGTTTAATTTATTTTTCTCCTTTTCTTGAAAATACATTATTTTCTCAAACAGTATGTCTTGATTTTCAGTTTTTCTCTCCCTCAACTCCTACAAGGTCCTCCCTACCGGCTCTCCCCACCAGATCCACTCCCTTTCTCTCATTAGAAAAGAACAGGCTTCTAAGAGATAACAAGAAAATATAACATATAAACCAACACATAATAAAAACCAACACATCAAAACAAAAACAAAAACAAGCAAACAAGCTAGCAAAAAACCCTCTCCCCCAAAAAACAGAAGGAAAAGCACCCCAAAGAGGGCACAAGAAACAGAGACCCACTCATTGACACACTCAGGAGTCCCATAAAAACACTAAACTGGAAACCATAATAAGTAAATATGCAGAGAACATGGTGTAGACCCATGTATGCCTGTGCTTGCTGCTTCAGTCTCTGTGAGCCCATATAAGCCTCCTTAGTGGGCTGTGTTCCCCTGGGTGACTTCCATTCCCCCTGTGACTTCTACACCCCCCGCCGCATTCACAGGGTTCTCCAGCTCTGAGTGGAGGCACCCAAAGGAGATCTCCAATTCAGACTCTCTCCATCTATTCCTCTTGGGTGTGACTATTTCTTGTTCTAGAACTTTTAGGCGTACCATTAAATTGCTAGTATGAGATCTCTCCATATTGTTCAATGTAAGGGATTTATTCATTTCCTCCAATAGTTTTGTTTGAGTTTTCCTAGATTTCTGCAATGGATTTATTCATTTCTTCTTTAAGGACCTTTATCATTTTCATGCAGTTGGTGTTAAGTCCTTTTGCTTGTGCTTCAGCTATGTTGGAATAGTCAGGGCCTAATGTGATAGGCTTGTTGGATTTTTTCTTTAATTTATTTATTTTTAATTAAAAATTTCCATCTCCTCCCATCCTCCCATTTCCCTCCCCATCCCCCCACCCCTCTCCTCCTCCCTCTCCAGTCCAAAGAGCAGTCAAGTTTCCCTGCCCTGTGGGAAGTCCAAGGTCCTCCCCCCTTTATCCAGGTCTAGGAAGGTGAGCATATAAACAGACTAGGCTCTCACAAAGCCAGTACATGCAGTAGGATCACAACCCAGTGCCATTGCCCTTGGCTTCTCAGTCAGCCCTCATTGTCAGCCATGTTCAGAGAGTCCGGTTTGATCACATGCTATATCAGTCCCAGTTTAGCTAGTCTTGGTGAGCTCCCAGTAGATCAGCCCCACCGTCTCAGTGGGTGGGCGCACCCCTCTTGGTCCTGACTTCCTTGCTCATGTTCTCCCCCCTTCTGCTCCTCATTTGGACCTTGGGAGCTCAGTCCAATGCTCCAATGTGCGTTTCTGTCTCTAGCTTCATCCATGCTTGTTGGGTTTTATAGGAGACATGTTGCCCTGGCAGTCATTTGATTGGTTGATTGATTGATTTTGCTGGTGTTTGGGCATCTGGGTTTGGGATGATTATAGATCTAGATGCTGAGTTCTGGGTTTGTCTTTGTTGGGTGGATATTTTGTTCTTTGGTTTCTGTTTCCTCTCTGGGTTTTCAGAGTGTGATGGCTATGTGTTGCCTGTTTTCCTGGCCTGCACAGCTTGTGTGTTGATAGGGAATGCCTGCTGGTGTAGGAGTTCAGGATACTGGAATGATTTGGAGAAAGGAAGGTTGGGGGATGTGATTGTGATCCTTTGGCAGATGGAGTCAGTAAAGAAGACCACAACGGGATTCCTGCCACAGAGCTGGGCATGCGACTGGGGGATTGGTTCCTAGGAGCAGTTAGTAGGTGTGGTCTTCCTTCAGCCTGCATGTTGCCCTAGGAAGAGCAATCCTTGATCAGCAGGGGGTGCCGGCTGGGTTTGAAGTCTGGGAAAAAGCAGTGAGTGGGGGTAGGGGAAGGAAGATTAGCAGGGGAAGGTCTGTGGGATCCACAGGGTATGGGGGGGGGGGCAGTCAGGCAAGGCTGCCAAAGGTGTTGTGCTGCAGAGCTGGAGATTGTATCTGGGGAAAGAGAGGGAGAAGAGACGGTATGAGGGCAGTATACTATTTTTTTTTGGGCAGGGGTGGCCTGTGGGTTAGCAGTTATGCCTGCGGGAGTTGGGAGCTGCAATAAAGTATCCTATTGGAGCAGGGAGGTTAGGAGGGGGTGGACACAGAAGAAGTGGGCAGGGGAAGGAAGATTGAGGTTGGTGTTCTGTTGCAGTGCTGGGGAGACTAGTGGGTTGGATTTGGAGGGGAGCCATGAGTGGAGAGTCTTCAGTTAGCTTATCCTTTTCCCTGTTCTGCTTAGCTGGTCTGTTCCCAGGGTTGGAGTTGGAGGCTGGGATACTGGGGTGAGTTGGGAAAAGGAAAGTTGAGGGAGAAGGTCTTTGTATCTGTTGGGGATGGGGTCAGATAAGAAAGGAAAAACCAGGGAGGAGGCGGAAATTTTTAATAAAAAAATACGAAAAAAAGAAAGGAAAAACCACAGTAGGTTTCTTGCTACAGTTCTGGAGATGAGACTGGGGGATTGAATCTCAGGAGCAGTAAGAGAGATCTTTGTTTTCTTTTTGTAAGAGAGATTTTTAATTCTTTAAAAAATAGTATTTTTGTTATTTCTTCTTTTCCACATCAAATTTGGTTTGTGCTGTCAAATTCCTGGAAGTGGGACTTGCCCTTCAAATTATCTTTTTATTATTCTTATAATAATACTCACAATGGCTTTGTCCCCAGTGTATTGCCAATAAGACATTAGTTTTTGCTTTACATTTCAAAAATTGGATTTTATTTCTTAGAACAGTTTCAGGTGCACAGAAAAACTGAGAGAAACACAGTTCTCTTTTACCATCCCCAATCCCCACAGGTATACCATTCAATCATTAACATTCTATCCTAGACTTGTGTATTTATTACAATCAACGAACAAACATTCAGGCATCATTATAACCAAAAGTTTATTTACACTAGTGTTTACTCTTGTTGGTATATCTGTGGATTTGGACAATCGTCTGATGACACAGGTCCACAAATAGAGCACCATACAGAACTCTCCCTGCTCTAAATCGTCTCTAGGTCACCCTAGTCATCTTTCCTGTTTTTCACTGATCCTTATATTATATTCATAGGTTTTCACTTTTTGGAATGTCTTAAAGTTAGACCCGTCATTTTTTTTCACTTTGCAATTTATATTTAAGGATCTCTCTCTCTTTCCTCTTTTCTCCATGCCTTCTTTTTCTCTTTTTGATGTGGATAAAAGTTAGTGCATCCTATCCTGCACATTAGGCAAGCACTTTACAATTGAACTACAGAAGCTTCATTACTTTGATTTTTTTTAATTCCTTAGTGTTGAACATATTTTCATATGCTTATTTGACCTCCGAATGTCTTTTTTGGTAAGGTGTCTATTCAGACTTTTGGCTCTTTTTAATTGGGCTGTTTGTCTTATTGTTGACTTTCAAGTACACTTATGATGTGTTAGATAACACTCTTTTTTTTTTAACAGAAATGTGTTGTGTAAATATTTTCATCTAGTCTGTACCCTGTCTTATGCACTTGACAATTTCCCCCACAAACCAAAAATTAATTAATTAACAAATTAGCTGAATAATTAAAGATGATGTGTTGCTATGTAGCCAGCATAGGCATCCTACAAACTCATCATTCCCTTTTCTAAACCATCTGACTACTCAGATTACAAGCATGCACCATCACATGTGTCAGGAGTTTTTCTTTTTGAAGATGGTACAGCTAATCAATTATTTAATACATTACACCTCTGGCATCATATCCAAAAAGTCATCAATTCAATATCATCCAGACTTTTTCTCTTGTGTAAACTTCTATGAATTTTATAGTTTTATATTTCAAAATAAGGTCTGTGGTAGAGTTGGAAGTAGTTCTTGTGAAGGATATTAGATCTGTCTAGAGATTTATGCATTAGCACATGGATGCTCAGTTGTTGAAAGGCTGTCATTTACTGAAAAGACAACCATTGATAAGACTGTATTGTATTGCCTTTTTCTGTTTGTCCAAGTCCAATTTTAGATGTTTGTGTAGGCTTGTTTTTATGCTCTCTAGTCTGTTCTTGTCTATTTATTTTTTCACAAATAGTTGATTTTCTCAGTTACTGCATTGTTAGAGTTAAATGATGCCAGCTTTCAGATTTCACTTTTCTCCACCAATATGGTGTTGGCTGTTCTAAGTTTTCTGCCATTCCTTGTAATCATTAGAATCGGTGTGATATTGATCTAAAACATAATGTGTTGAAATTTCCTTTGAGTTAAAACTTTCCATTATGACACGGAACCTGAGAAAAGTAATGGATGACAGTGGTTAGCTTATGTCACAATTGCAAAATTCTTGAAAAAAAAATTTAAAGGAAAAGAAGATTATTGCAGAGATTTCAGTCTATGATCAGCCAGCTGGCTTGATTTCAGTTAGGTCTCCAGCAAATAATAACCACCGTGGTGGAAGGGTACGGCAAAGAAGCTGCTTATATCATAACAGCTAGGAAAGAGGAAAAGTGAAAGTGAGGAAGAGAAGGGAGGGAAGAATGAAGGAGAAAGAGGGAGGGAGGAAAGATGTGGAATGTGATGGAAGAAAGGGAAGAGAGAGAAAGGGAGAAGGAGAACCAGAGAGGGAGATAGATAGACAGACAGACAGACAGACAGACAGACAGACAGACAGATAGATAGATAGATGATAGATAGATATATGATAGATAGATAGGTGATAGAGAGAATTATTATGAGTATACAGTGAAAGGCATGCCTCCAGCAACTGACTTCTTCTAACCAGGCTTTATCTCTTAACTTGTTCACTATGTGCTACATTTTCTAACTACCTCCCAACAGTGCTGCCAGCTAGGGGTCACATATTCAAATACACCAGCCTTTGTGGGACATTCAGATCCAACTCCAATAGGGATATCAAAGCATTTCTACTTAATTAGTATACATTTTGTTTAATCTGAATAATCAAAGACCCTCACAATTGTTTGTAATTTTCTATATGAACAAGAACATATACAGACATGTTTTACAGCAAATGATTATATTCACCAGAGAGACTAAAATTGTTGGATCGGTTGTAAAACAACTGGTGTAATTTTAAATTACTAGAATCACTTTGGAAAACTAGTTTTCCATGTTGATTAAATGTAATTATGATGAAGATATTTCAAACTTGACAAATGTATACATATATTCACCAAGAAATATTTATCAGATTTTTGTAGCAACAGAAAATAAACAAAATGTTAATCATAAGAAGAATGAATGCTTCATTGCCAGGGAAATGAACAAACTAGTACAAAAGGTAACGACATAGATGAATCTCATGAAGATAATATTGAATGAGAGCTCACACACATATAAGAAAATATTCTACTTGATTACATTTACATACATTTCAAAGATACAAACTCATTTCTGACAATAGTGATTGCCTTTGTATAGGAGGATGGAAATGAGTGGGAAAAGGAATAAATAAAGGTTTTTCTACTTTAAGTTCCATTTCTCGAGGGGCATGATGGGGTGCACAGATTCATTCAGTGCAAGGTTAATGAAGTGTGGTTGTAATTTATATACTTTTTGGTAAATGTAGTTGTAATGTTTCAACATTAATACATATCAGTGAGGTTTTTAAGCATTCTAATTTGGCCTGATAAGTTCCAAAAGAGCTACGAGAACATCTATGATGAGAAATTTACATTTTAAAAGCTTTTACTTTTTGAGCATTGAGAATCACAATTGGATAGTTGTTAATCTCTAGAGGTAGGGATTGTCTTAGTAATGAGGTGGGACTGGGATTTAGGTATGTTTGATACTGAAGCCCTCGCCTTTCCCTACTATCATTATCTTTCATTATGACTAGACATTCTTTCCTTTATTTACTTCTGCTAAACAGTCACAATTCTTTTTTTCTTATTTTATATATTTGCTACATAGATTTAATGGAATGCTAAATATAAAATTCAAAGGTATTTATTTATTTAAGCAAAGGCAAATGACTATTAATTCACTCGTTTATTTTTTTCTGGTGTGTATGTGTTGCTGTTGTTCTTGTCACAATGCTTGTGTATGTATATGTTATGGTATCATGAATACTTTTTCATTTATTTCATAACACTTTTAGTAGTTTTCTAAATATTTATCTAAAGCAGAACATAGAGTAGACAATCTCATTACCTGTGGTGGACACTTAGAGCCCCCCCCCCCCAAAGAAGTACTAATTCAGACTCTTACAGGGTATACAACAATTCAGTATTTTTCTATGTGCATTGACTTATACACAGAAATATTAAATTGTAGCTGTCATTTTTCATCTGTTGTTTAGTGGTAATGTTTGCTCAGTTTTTAATGAGTGTTTTATAATTCTCCTTACAGTCTGACTAACTCTAATATCCATTCCTCTTCAGGTTCCTAATAAATTGTCAAAATGAGGACACTCTGACTCATACATAGGACTCTCAAACCTCCCTATTAACCTGTTAATATAACACTGAAAATTGTTTATTTATTCTTATTATTAGATTTATACCACTTAAATACTTTATAAACTAAAGCTAAAGTGAGGCATTGTGGTAGTTTGAATAGGTATGGCCCCCATAGATTCATGTGTTTGAATGCTTGGCCTATAGAGAGTTGGCATAATTAGGAGGTGTGGTCTTGCTGGAGTAGGTGTGGCTTTATCGGAGGAGATGTGTCACTGTGGAGGCAGGCTTGGAAGTCTTACATGCTCAAGTTATGAACAATGTGGTACACAATGTCTTTCTTCTGTCTGCAGTTCAAGATATGGAACTCTTAGCTACCCCTCCAATACCATGTCTGCCTGCGTGCTGGCTTGCTCCCCACCATAATGATAATGGACTGAACTTTTGAAACTGTAAGCAAACCACCCCAATTTAATGGTTTCTTAATATGGGTTGATATGGTTATGGTGTCTCTTCAAAGCAAAGTAAGGCAGATTCTCTGCAAGAGCAGTAACTGTTCTCAACCATTGAGCCACAGCTTCAGCCTCTCAACTCATTTTTTTTAAATGTAGCAATCATTTAGAAACCTACATGAGAATTTAGTGTACCTTCATTTGTGATAGAATATGATTTTTTTTAAATTTCAGTTCTCTGAGTATATGCTGCAGAATTACTAAAGAAGAGAAAATACATAAATTTGTCAGTAATATTATAATACAGATGTAGTTATAACTAGATAATACATATTTAGTTAGGTGAGAGGACCATTAAATAATCATTATTTACATTGCTAAGAGGAGTAGATTTTAATGCAGTTCAGGCAGATACAATAAACTAAGAAGCCTTCGTTTGGTATTAAATCTATATATTAATTATACAGTAGTTAATGAGTTTAACCTTTCTCACAATTAGAAACAGTGACATCATTCATACACTGTCACCTTCAATTCTACAACGTGCATATTTCTGCTAATAAGTTTTATTCAGCTCTATGTATATTAGGCTGGTCTTGAACTCAGAGATCCGCCTGTCTCTGCCTCCATGGTACTGGGAATAAAAGCAAGCAGCACCATGCCCAATGAAGATATTTCTTTCTTAGATTTTATTTATCTTGTGTGTATACACATGTGTATGTATGGGAGTGTGCATTCATGTGGAAGTTAGAGGACAACTTTCAGAAGTTGTTTCTTTCCTTCCGTGTGGTGTTGGGGATCAATCTCAGGTCATCAAGACTTGGTGACTGGTATCTTTGCCAACTGAGCCATCTTACCAGCTTGTTTTTTTTTTTTTACATTTGTCTTTGAAGAGAGATACTTCAAAACAACCCCCCAAGCCTTATTTTTGAGAAGATAACAATCAGATAAAGGAAGGAGAAAACTTACAATATCAAGACTTTCATGAAAATTAATCTTACTTGTACTAAAGTCAAATCCCATACCCCATTTTTGAAACAAACTTTCATAGGGCATTACAACTAACCTGCAATGACTGTGACATGAATGTCATTTTTTTTGTGCCACACCAGATACAAAATACTCTCATTTCCAAATTCTCCCGAAACTGCTTATGATGTCATCTAATAAAAAAAGACTAGGCTATTGCTATACAATCAAGTCAGTTTTAGCATTCCTTTCCCAGAGCTGTTTTGCATATCGGGGCATATGACAGTTTTAGTCTTAGATAATGTGTATTTTGGGAGCTCACCTACAATTTGGTGACATGATGGAAAAGAGTATGAAGTTTTAATAGTAATAAAAATGGCAAACATTCAGAGTTTAAATAACTATCTTAGTATAGCTCCTTTTTATTTACAAAGGTGCTTTTTAAGCTCTAATTAATCCATGTAAAGTCCCTGCAAACCTGGCTATGCTATAGAAAATCAGAGTTTAGGAAGAGAAAAGTGAGATTTCCTAGCATAGCTATATTTTTCCTTAGCTCATCTCCAAGTAGAATCTCCTAAATATGTAAGTCAATTAAATTCCTCTTATCTAAACAGGCAGGCTGTTCAGTAGATTAAGAAAGTCCATTTTGCCTGAAGCCCTTAGGGATAACCCAAAACATTGTTCCACTATAAACCAGAATCTCAGAATTGAAAAATCAAGGGAGCCCAGAATATCTCAAATATTTGGGCATTTTCAAGATTAGTGATAGACTAATGTAAAGCTAAGTAACAGTGGTTCAAACTAAAATTGGATGTATTTATTGTAACAAAATAACCAGTTGAATGACCAGATCTAATTCCTTCTTGGCCAATAATTCATTTCTTAATATGAGAGTTTCAATAAAAAAGTTGGGCCTAAGGAATGCATGTTAGTGTCACTGACAGTTACTGCCAGGCCTAAGGCATACACAAGAGAAAAGACCAAATAGAATAGGAGAAATTTTGTGGTAGAAGTTAACCAACAAAAATTTTAAGATGCAGCCATAGTTTCTGCTACTGGCCCAGAAGGCAGAGAGATAAATGCATTAGCTGTAAAAGCCATGATCTGGGAGACTAAATTACAAGAATACATACAAGGTTATGTTGGAAATTGCAAGATGATTATCACATATAGTAGATAATTTATTGTTGGAAAGCTATGCCAAGAGCAAAGAAATCACATAGAACAGAATCTCTGACCTATACAAAATATAGCTCAAGCAATATGTCATATCCAACCAGGTATGGTTACACATATTTATAATCCCAGCACTTGGTAGGTAGCAGCAAGAGGATAAAGTCAAGGTCATCCTCAGCTACATACTGAATGGGAGGGCCAGAGTTCAGATCTCCAGAATTAACCTAAAAATAGAGTGAAAACTGAGAGCTGCCTGTAATCCTAGCCCTCAGAAGATGGAGGCAGGAGATCAATGGAACAAGGTGACTAGTCATACTAGCCGAATCAGATAGCTCCAAGTTCAGTGAGAGGCTTTGCCTCCATCAACCCCTATCCTCCCCATGTTCATATATGTTTACTCTCACCCATATAAACACAGATTCACACATACATGGAAACATTCATATTCACATGCACACATACCATATGCATGTACATCTCCCCAAAGGAAAACAAAAATAAAGGAAAAAGAAAAGGAAAGAAAATTAGAATAGGTTGATATGAAGTGAGAAGGGAAGGAAGGAAAAGGATTCTAAGAGAATGCTAAATGGTGAAGTAATAATATATTCTTTAGGGTCTGTGTGTTCATTAAGAAGATGTTGGTTTTGACTCAAAGTGAGGTGAGATTACATTGTAAAGTTTGAAGAGAATGGGTAATTCCATCTAATATATATCAACAGATATTTATTTTAAATCATTCAAGAATAAAACACACAAGTACACATGTTCAATAAGGGAAATGGGAGATAACTGCAATACCTCAATGATGCATGATTGTTCTTTTGACATTGGTGGTAGCATTTGAAATTGTGAGAACTAGATACATTGAGGAAGGTATATACATTGGAATTTGTTTAAAACAATACTTTTCTAGGGAATTATTGCTATATGAAAAACGTGTGTGTGTGTGTGTGTGTGTGTGTATTGCCGAGTATGGTAGTTTATGGTTGTTGTGATAAAATACCATGACCAAGACAACTTATGGAAGAAGGAGTTTATCTGGACTCATGGTTCCAAAGAAGCTAATGGCAGGGGGCCATGGCAGCAAGGGGCTAAGCTGAGAGAACAAGATGCAAGTTGGGTGAGGCTATGAACTCTCAAAGCCTGCCCTGAGTGACTTACTTCCTAAAAAAACAAAAATCAAAAAAAAAACCAACCAACCAAACAAACAAACAATAAACAACAACACGAAACTCTGCACTTCCCATAACCTCTCCAAACAGGGCCACCCAAATGAGGTCCAAGGAGCTCATACCTGGAACTGTATACCAAAGCTTGTAGGGGACATTTTTCATTCAAACCACCACACAGAGGTTGAAGAACCCAAGATACTATCATTGCAATGCATTCTCCCAGAATATATATTCACAAACAAACATTTCTTCTCTTGCTTCATAGGTGTTAATTTTGAGAGGCCGAGGTAGGAGGATCAAGAATTCAAGGCTAGTCTGGACTAACAAGTAAAAAATCCTATTTCAACAATAAAAAAGAATACATAAAACTCATATTTTGTATTAAAAATCCAATTATATAACAAACACAGTATTATTGAATACAGGTACTACCTGGAAACTAATATGGGTGCAAAAGAAGAAAAATATATTAGAGACAATTCTGATCCTTTGGATCTGAGCAAATAGAATGATGAGAATATCATATAACAAAATGAATGAGTTTTGACAGATTTGAAAGACTGGGACATTAAGGAGAAAGTTGTATCCTTGTCCATCAGAAGATTGAAAATTGAAATTACTTTGAGATTTTATCTGATCCTAATCAGAATAGCTATTTTTAATAAAACAACTAGAACAAATACTGGCAAGGATTTATAGAAAGGAGAAAGCCTTTTCACTGTTGATGGGACTGTGAATGGTGTACAAGCACTTTGGAAATCATTGTGGTTGTTTCTCAAAAGTTAAATGTATGATTGGGTAATCATACTACAAAAGCATTTGTTCAACTATGTTCATAGCAGCATTATTTGTAACAGCCAGAACCTGGAAACAACCTAGATGCCCTTCAGTGGAAGAATGGATGAAGAAACTGTGGAATATATACATGTTAGAGTACTACTCAGCGGTAAAAAACAATGACATCTTGAATTTTGCATGCAAATGGATGGAAATAGAAAACACTATCTTGAGTGAGGTAACCCAGACCCAAAAAGATGAACATGGGATGTACTCACACATAATCGGTTTTTAGCCATAAATAAAGGACATCGAGCCTATAATTTGTGATCCTTGAGAAGACAGTAAGAAGGTGAACCCAAAGAAAAACATATAGTTATCCTCCTGGATATTGGAAGTAGACAAGTTTGCCGGGCAAAAATTGGGAACTTGGGGGTGGGGTGGATTGGGGGCAAGGGGAGATGGGGAGAGAAAAGCGTGAAGGGGAGGATGGGGAGAGCTTGGGGGAATGGGATGCTTGGGATATAGGAAGGGTGGATTTGGGAGCAGCTAAGTATATATCCTAATTAAGGGAGCCATCTTAGGATTATTAAGAGACTTGACTCTAGAGGGGTTCCCAGGTATCCATGGAGATGCCCCCAGCTAGTTCCGTGGGCAACTGAGGAGAGGGAGCCGGAAATGTCCAGATTCTATAGCCATACTAATGAATATCTTTCATATCACCATAGAACCTTCACCTGGCAATGGATGGAGATAGAGACAGAGCCCCACATTGGTGCACCGGACTGAGCTCCCAAGGTCCTGACGAGGAGCAGAAGGAGGGAGAACATGAGAAAGAAAGTCAGGACCGTGAGGGAACCTTCATCTGGCGATGGATGGAGATAGAGACAGAGCCACACATTGGTGCACCGCACTGAGCTCCCAAGGTCCAAATGAGGAGCAGAAGGAGGGAAAACTTGAGCAAGGAAGTCTGGACTGTGAGGGGTCTCCCATCCACTGAGATGGTGGGGCTGATCTATTCAGAGCTTACCAAGCCCAGGGGGACTGGGATTGAAAAAGCATGGAATAAAATCGGACTCCCTGAACATGGCGGACAATGAGGGCTGCTGAGATGCCAAGGACAATGACACTGGATTTGGATCCTACTACGCATACTGGTTTTGGGGGGGCCTGGCCTGTTTGGATGCTCACCTTCCTAGACCTGGATGGAGGGGGGGAGGAACTTGGACTTCCCACAGGTCAGGGAACTGCTCTCTGGATAGGAGAGAGAGAGGGAGCGGAGGGGGGAGGGGGGTAAATGGGAGGCAGGGAGGAGGTGGAAAATTTTAATAAAAAAAAGTTAAAAGTACATTTCTTATATTACCCAGCTATTTCATTGCCAGGCATATACCCAAATGACTCTACAACCTTTTACAGAGATACTTGCAGATTCATATTCACTGCTTCCTTATGTACAGCAGTCAGGAAATGGACTAGATAATGAAAATGTGGCACAGTTATACAATGAAATATTATTTTGTTATCCTTACTTCTGCATGCTCTCTTTTATATATGTATTTTAGTTTTGAATTCTTAGACTATTGTGTCTAACTTGGAGTGGCTAGGGAGGTCAGGAACCCAGAAAGTGGCCACTAGGGTAAGAGGCATAATGAAACAGGTGATACAGAAACAGAGATAGGAAATACATAGAAAGTATAAGCAGGAATGAGTACAGGACATGGGGTGAAGAAGGCTTCTGGCCGTAGGAATTCCTACAGCAATAGGGTGAAGGAGTGGGCGAGGGAAAGGTTAACTAAAACCAAGCACACATAGAAAAGTCTGACAGAAACTTACTATTTCATAAATATAGTGAAATCATAACTTTAAAATATTCAGAGGTACCGTACTCAAGTGGGTAACCAAGAAGTCAAAGATTCTCTAATGAAAACCCAGTACCACGGGTGGAATATTCTTTCATGAGTTTTTTGTCAGAGAGGTTGCAGAAGTCCCCCAAACCATTACAGACTACTGCACTTTGTTACCCACCCAGAACTAGATTGTAAGCCCCTCTTTCTGAAGATATCACACACTTGGGTTTCAGGACACTGAGTAATCAAACTGTGATCAAGATAAAAGTTTTCTCACAGGTACTGGAAAGGTGCTGGGGGAGAAAAGTCATCTATAGTCTTACTCAGCTATGTATCCCACAAGGTACAATAACGACTTGCCATACATACCACTAGTGCAATAGTAGCATGATTATTATAGAAGTAACCAATCCCTCTATTCTTGGGTTTGAGGATGGCTTACCATGGAAGAAGCTCATACCTTGGACTGTAAACCTAGTTAGAAACCTGCATCTGGGGAGGGTCATATACCCAAGGAATCTACCATTGTCATTTTACTAAATGTATACAGTGTCTTCACATGCTTAGGGTTTTATATTAGTGCTGCTTACTCTCAACCTTCATCAGAGAATGGTATTTTTAGAGCAGGCAGTGGTTTCTGTAGAGACTCATAACTGGTCAAAGTGCTGGGGAATAAGAGACTGCTGAGTGCTTGGCTCTAAATGAGTCATCTATATCACCCTCTCCAAGCCTCGGGGAACATTAGAGAAGAGAAGGTAAAAAGAATGAAAGAGCCAGAGGATGGGGAGGAGAATTGTAAAAGTGCCTCTTGGATATCAAATGGCCTTTGTACTTAGGAACTCACTGCAGCTGCCGAAGACTTGCACAAAATTGGGGCTGTCACTATTTTGTCATGCATAGGGGAGGGACTCATGAGGCCCCATCCATCACTGAGGGACTATGAGCAGTTAATCATTGCTGGGGGAGGGGGTGCCATTTTCTTCAGTGCTGCAGCAATTGGTTGTACAATGTGCCCATACTTCAGTAAAAAACACTCCACTCATGCAAACAACCACAATTAAACTCAATGGATTAGAAAAAAATCAAAGTAAAAAGGTGCTTGCTGGGAAGAAGTGTTTCATTGGGAGACAAGAGAAAATATTGAAGGCGAAAATCAACAAAATTAATAATATACAGCTATGAAATTTCTAAGGAATAAAAAAAATGTTTTAGTTTAAGTGTTTTGCCCTTGTAGCTTTTGTGTTTTCCTGAACTATGAAACACTCAACTCCATTGCCACATTTGCTGCTCTGTTTTGTAGTGGAATGTTTTATTCTTTTGGCTTTTTGAGGGGTCTATCACCCAGATCCCAAATCAATCTTAAACACTAAGGCTTATGCTTAATTATAAATGCCTGGCCTTATCTTGGCTTGTTTTTCAGTCAGCTTTTCATATCTTAGATTAACTCATTTACCTTTTCCCTTTGGGTTTTTATTTTTCTTACTTCTGTATATCTTACTTTCCTTCTTACTTTGTGACTGGCTAGGTGGCTGGTTGGGTGGCTCCTGGTGTCCTCTGCTACTTGTTCTCTCGCTGTTCCTCCCTTGTTCTCTTTTTTCCTTCTATATTTGCTCTCTGCCTGCCAGACCTGGCTATCCTTGTTCTTGCCTTGCTATTGGCTGTTCATCTCTTTATTAGGACCTCAGGTGTTTTAGACAGGCGCAGTAACACAGCTTCACAGAGTTAAACAAATGCAGTGTAAACAAAGGTCACACACCTGAAAATAATATTCCCCAACACTGCTCATTTGAAAATTTACACTATACAATGTTACATGCTAATTTTAGAAAATATGAATAATTATAAATTAATGTATCATGAAGTTAGCAAAGGTTTTAGAAAATATTTATTTTCCATTATTGTGTGTATATATGTGAGTGCCATGTGCATATCCCAGTGTATGGAGGTGATAGGAGTAACTTTTGGAGTCAATTCTCTCTATATTTATGTAGTTTCTGGGAATTGAATTCTGGTCCTCAGGCTTGCATGCTAATTACCGTACCTGTTGAGTCATCTTGCTGGCCTCCCAAGCAAAGTTTTAGATATGAAGTTTTGGTATCTTTCTTTTACTTAGTATCTGATAATTGAACTATTACCATATATAGATTATTCAGAATATAGACCAAAGAAATAAGAGCTTTTAAATCATAGATTATAGAAGCACATTAAATAAATTCAGTAAGTGATTTAATTTTATATTAAGAATGAATTGTATATTTTAGAACCTATCTTTTTTTTTTGAGAGAGGGTTTCTCTGTGTATCAGTCCTAGTTGTCCTGGAACTAGCTCTTGTAGACCAGGCTGGCCTCAAACTCACAAAGATCAGCCTACCTCTGCCTCCCAAATGCTGGGATTAAAGGCATGTGCCACCACCACCACCTGGCTAGAACCTATTTTCTTAAACTGATATATATATATATATATATATTTAATATATATATATTAAAGATGAAATGTCCTAGTATCAAACTGTTGTCTAAAAATGTGCCTCTTTACCCCTAGATTAGTATAGCTGTTAGTGTTAGTCCTCATCTGGGAAGCATGTTTGTTCAGTGGGTGGTGGATAACACAGAAATTTACAACTGGTTAAAGTTCAGAGAACAAAATGTGTGTACTTTTCACACCTCCTCCCAGACCCTGCAATGTTTCATGGGTCATTGTAGAAGTGGGAGAGGAGATGTAAAAGCCAGAAATCATGAAATAAACAGTGTCTTTTGTACATGACGGGACTGTTATGCTCATGAATTTTGAGCTGCTATGGTTGCCTGCACAAGACCTGTACAAGATCAAGTCAGTCAATGTTCCAGGATGGATTAGGGAAGATGCATATGAGTCCCTACCTCCAGCTGAGGAGTCATTGACAGCTGATGGCTGCTGAGTGAAGAAGAATCAGTTTTCTTTAGGCGTGTGGTCTCTAGTAGTTTGATCATATTCCAGTGGGTGGTCACTCATCAATGCCTATATGGGCAGCATTAATTGGACTCAGTAGATCAGAATCATAAAATAAATAAATAAACAAACTAACTAACACATAGTAGTTGGGATGAGGATATGAGGAAGGAGGATCCTGGAGGGAGGTAGACTGCTTCCTGAGTTTTAGAACCTAAGGAGAATATAGCTGTTTTCAATCCCTTAAAAATTTATATAATCTCACCAGGCGTGGTAGTATAAACAGTTATTCCCAGCACTCAGTGATGGAGGAGAGTTATCTGTCTATGTTTCTTTCATTGGTTAATTAATAAAGAAAACTGCCTTGGCCCTTTAAGAGACAGAAAATTAGGTAGGTGGAGTAGACAGAACAGAATTGTGGGAACAAGGAAGTAGAGTGGGGGAGACGCTTCAGGCATTCTCCATAGTGAGTCTCCATGCTTCTCCTCTCCGAGATGGATGCAGGTTAAGATCTCTCCTGGTAAGCCACACCTCATGGTGCTACACAGATTACTAAATATGGGTTAAAGGAAGATGTGAGAATTAGCCAATAAGAGGCTGAAACTATGGGCCAGGCAGTGTTTTAAAAGAATACAGTTTCCGTGTAATTATTTCGGGTGTAAAGCTAGCCTGAGGCCGGGTGGCAGGACGCAGCCCCGCCGCTTCCATTCTACAGATTGGCGCCCGGACACAGCCCGCAGCTTCACACTACAGATTGGCGCCCAACGTGGGGCTCGAACCCACGACCCTGAGATTAAGAGTCTCATGCTCTACCGACTGAGCTAGCCGGGCTCCACACTACAACTCAGGAGGCAGAGGCACCCAAATCTATGTGAGTCAGCTTGGTCTACAAACTAGGACAACAAAGAACACACAGAGATACCCCATCTTGAAAAACAGAAACAAAAGCAAACAAACAAAAATGTTACTGTAAAATTTGTGTGATCTCACTATAGTTATAATCAAGTCAAGGAAAATATTAAAATTATCTGTATCTTTATAGACAAAATTCTACTTCTATCAATTTCTCTCTAGTTATATTAGTGCACAAAATTTGCACACTGGACTAAATCTCCTGGCTCTGTTATAATGACAAAAATAAGCCAAGAAAAATGTAAATATCTAAATCTAGATTATAACAAGTTACATAACATGTGGCTAACTCAAAAAATATTGTTGAAGCAAATTCATTAACACAGAAAAATATACCTGGCATTTTGACAAAAAAACCAAAACAACAAGAACAAAAAACAAATTATAGTTCAAAAGGATGGCTCAGAGGATACAGGTACTTGCTGTGAAGCCCAGTGACACACAGGATGAAAGGAGAGACCTGATTCCCTTAAGTTATTGTTTGACCTCCACATGCACAATCTGGCATGAGCATTTCCACACATACACAGATACATAGACAAACACACATACATATTAAACAAATGTAAAAAAAAAATAAGGTCCAAAGCTACAGAGAAACCCTGTCTCGAAAAACCACACACACACACACACACACACACACACACACACATGTCTGTCTATCTATCTATCTATCTATCTATCTATCTATCTATCTATCTATCTATCTATCTTTATAAGGCAGTTTTATAAATGTGACCCTACTTGGAGGATGGGAGTGTTGTTTATTAACAGAAAGTTTCATTAAGTGTATACTACAAAATAGTCACTCTTTTGGGGGGAGGAGGGTTTAAGACAGGGTTTTTCTGTGTGGCTTTTTTTTTTGGAGTCTGTCCTGGAACTCACACTGGAGATCAAGCTGGCCTCAAACTCACAGAGATCCACCTGCCTCTTCCTCCCGAGAGCTGGTATTAAAAGAGTGCACCAGAACTGCCTGGCAAAACTGTCATTCTTTATCGTTAGTACAATTATGGACATGTTTGATAACTCTGAATTTCTAAAAGAACTATGTACTGATCTATAATACAAATGTGCAAATCTATAGCAACAAACATGACAGTAGATGAAAGTATTTCAAGATCTTTAAAATTATTCAAGTCATACTTTCCCTAAGGCACACCCTTGTTCGTGCATCATAGGATAAACTTCTAATAGCATGTTATTACTGGCACTCCCTGACTATACCTTTGATTGAGGTTAGTCTAACCAATGAGTTGTCAAATTACGTGTTTAAAGTACTCACAAGCAATCCTTCAAATCTGAGAAATGTAGTGAAACACCCACATGTTCTTAAGATTACTTTCCAGGTTTTTTTTATTACCATTTACAGTAGTAATTAAACAGATAATTACTTAATATTCCCAGAGACTCTAATGCTGTTCAAAAAAAAAGCAAAACTAGGGGGAAAACTCTCACTAGAAGTATGAGAAAGCTAGCATTTTAATTTTTTCTATTAAAGATTCTTTTTTTTCTCCATATGGCAAAGCAAAAATCTGTGTATTCAGCCAAGTACAGATTATGCAAGGTCACAGGGAACAGAAGCAACGAGGGTAAATTAAATCTACTGATAATTGAGAAACCTGATTTTACAGCATAGTTGTAGCCACCTCTTAGACAGAGCCCTTTGGGTACACTGGTATGAGAAACATAATTGAGTGGTGTGACCTATGTGATTTCATGTATCCTTTATAGGTGCTAATGAACAGCGAAATGGTCCAAATGCTGTCAGTCAGAGGAAGCAGTTGGAGAAAAAGCAGAACATAGATAACCCAGAAACTAGCTAATGAGCGTCAAAGTCAAAGCGTTTGCTACACTGACAATCATCCATTGAATACTTGTTCAAATTAATTCCATGAGGAGGTGTTGTGAAACCATTCTATTATATTAGGAGCATGATGGAGCACAGCCTGGAACTTTAGCACTTGAAAAGCAGAGGCAGGAGAATCAAGGTCATCCTAGAGTACATAGTGTATTTGAGGGCAGCCTGGGTACATGAGATCCTGTCTCAAAAGAACCAAAACCTGAAATGAACAATCACAATGAGTTTTCGTGTATGCATATTCTAGCTTGGTTAACCTGAGTTATGCCATAGTCTTAACAATTCTCTGTACCATAGTGCTTTTCATTGGCTGTAATGATAGGCTGTTTATTGTTGGAGCACAGACAATCAACTACAGGCTCTTCAGCTAAATATGGCCAACAGGCTGCTTATGAGTCAGAACTCTGGCAGAAATCCCTGCTTTCAGACCAATGGGAATGTTATTGACTCACTTCTGTGTCTTTCTGGGAGAGAATATAAGCATTGCTGGCATCCAAATCATTTTTTTATTATTGTTCCAAATTCATGTTCTAGTAAACAGATTTTGAAAGCATTGTTATGGTGAACATTTTGTGGTTTATGTTAAGCATTTGGTTTTCAAGAACTGTTGAAAATAAATGTTTTTAGAGTGCAATTATTTTCAAGTATTATACAATAAACTCTTATATTTGAAACTAAAACAGTATCTATGTTTGATTAGTAATTAAGCTCTCAAATGGTTATGAAAGTAATTTTCTTTTATAAGGAAGTACTTTGGGACAAATTGCTTGTTATACTTACTAATATTGAGAACTTCAACTATATCTACATATAATTATTCATGTAGCTTTCTATAGTGTTGGTGAATGCTATTTCCATTTATAGTAGTAGTTTAAAACAAAATACACTGGAAACTATCTGATACTTGCAAATAAAACTGTATCTTCACATGAATATTAATTATGTTTTCTACAGAAATTGTGAGAGTAATTTTCATTTGTAACAGTCATTTTGAGTATATGAGACTATTCACATTTTAATATCAATGGCTACTTGTTCCATGGGAGTATGTCCCTGTGTACATGTTGTCAACAAAAAGCAAATGAACTAGCTGTGTATATATAAATTGTTCATATTACTTTAATAATCTATATTATCCCTAACTTTTGCTTAAAACTAAGAATAGAAAGTAATTTTCAGTTTAGTTACAGGTAATAGTAACCAAATCCTACTTAATTGAAAAATAAAATTCCCCAACTTTCTGTTTTAGTGAAAACTTGAATAAAAGTATAGACCCATTTAATCTAGATTTGTGGAATACAATGGCATGGTCTGATGAATTGTAAAATTATCTCATATTGAGCACATAATGTGAATATGATCTGATAGTATTTTATATTTATTGACTCATATTTTTAAAAACCAATAGCGGACATATTGCTATTATCTCTCTAATTCATTAAACGAGAAACAGATGACTTGGTTAAAGTTTTCCTACCACTCATAAATGATTGAGCTTAGATTTAAAACCAAGTAGTTGAACTTTGGAGTCAATCTTTGTAGTTCCCTGTGCTCTATAGCATCACTTGGCTTTCTGTTGCCTAAATTATATAGAGCAAGTATTCCTTTTAGGTAGTCCACATCTTCCAAATTTCATTTGAGTTCCTTTGTCATGGTTACATTCAAATAGGTTAGGCGATTCTATATTGTGCATTGACTTTGTGTTACTTTGCATATATTCATCAACTTGACTTCTCTTTCAATTAAACATTACTGTTTTTTTTATTTTCTTTTATCTTCCCTGTTTGATGCACCATTGTCAAGGACCTCTCTAAAATACATAACACAAACACTAAGCAAAAATTATAATACATTGCATTTGCAAAACACTGCAATTTACAAATTTATATGCTTCCACTCATTTTGCGGTTGCTTGTTATTTTTCAGTTATAAAAGTTATTAAAGTGTAGTGGGAGTCCTAGAGTATGAGGCTAAGTTATGGTAATACTCACTCTAGATTCAAACATGTCCAGGTATATCCAGATGCCCAGTAGAGCAGACCTATCAGGAGATTGTTCATGGAAGAGCTTGCAGAATAAAATCTGAACTATAATAACTGGATAAAGTGACATTGATATGTGCATCCAGCACTAAGTCTTCTTGTGGAGCTATGGGAGAATAAAAAAATCTTCCCAGAACAAGAATTCAGGTAAACCAATGACAAGAACCTAGAAATATGGTGAGATATTGTTGGTATAATCTGTTTAATCAGGAACACAATAGTTTGTATTAATGGGGAAAATATGGTTGAGTAGAGGACACATGGAAGTATTTTGTGCTAAACACTCAGAGTCGGGGTGGCAATGTCAGGTACTCAAAGGCAGTAGATCAAATTATTATTAGAGTCAAACTATGAACTTAAAAGCATAGGATCATTGATATTTACTGCTTAGTAACATAACACACTGCTATATGTGTAATAGTAAAAGTGACTGTTGGAACATCGTAGAAAAACAGCTTATGTCATGATGGCTGACCAGAGGTATGATAGAAGCAGTTGATGCCATTGGGGTACAAAGCAAATCTGGAGTAGCAGAGGTACAGATGATAAATGCCACAAGGGCATGGAAAATGATCATTAGCCATTCATAAACAATGAGAATGCTCCAAAAGTCTATTCTTCCCTATTAGATCAGAAGAGAAAGACTTGACTGTTGCAGGGTGGTAGTGATCATATTTTACTGTTATTGGAATTCTCTTAAATGATTGTTTTTGTGAGTATAGAAGTGGGGATTGAACTCGGGGCCTCATGCTTACTGAATAATTGTTCTACCATGGAGTTACAATCATAGTACTAGATTCTCTCAAAGTGAAAAACATTCTGTCTTCTATACTCACCTCCTTTGTAGCTCAAGCTATAATCGGTCTTAATAATAAAAACCAGAAGTCAGATATAGGTGTTAATGCTGAAAGATCAGAGAAGCAGAGCAGCCAGCCACTAGTTCTTAACCTCTACTGAATTCTCAGACCAAAGGGGTGATCCTGTCCCTACAAATCCTCAGACTGAGTGCTATCCTGTTTCTACAAGCCCTCAGACTGAATAACATCTCTATGAAACCTCAGACTGAATCCTAAACTCATGTTTCCTCCCTCTTTATATTCCTATCTCTGCCCAGTCATATCATTTCCCATCTCCACCTCCCTAGTACTGAACCATCAGCGCTTGACTCTTTTTCTCTTTCATACTGTTTCAATCTCATGTAGCCCAGGGTGGCCTTGAACTCACAGAGATCTGTCTGTCCCTGTCTCTCGAGTGTTGGAAATAAAGCTGTGTGCCAACACTGCCTGACCTTTATGGCTAACTAGTGTGGCAAACTCCACACTCTAATCTTCAGGAAAGCATTATTGGTTAAAGCATAAACAAAATATCACCACACTCCTTTGTGGATTTTGAAGAAACTAAAGATTATGTGTATATTATAGACATTTATAATAACTTCTTTTACTACCAAACTAAATCAATCTATATAAACCCTAATTCAACATATCATATCAATGTTTTTTTTTGTAATACACTTCTTGAAAAGTTATTTCTCCCAATCATTGTATTTTTTCCATTTTACCCATAGTTGCTGTACTTAAAATATCATACAATTATTGGATTCTTATACATTTAGAACCTTCTACCAGCCCATGTAGGGAATTGTAGAGGGATACGACAAGAGCATTTTCATCCCAGAGAATGTACTGAAAATGCATACAAATTGTAAAAAGAGCACCCAAAAGATGGAGAAATTTAAAGCATAATATTGAGTAGTTCCTAAATATAAAACCTCTCACAGTCTAGGTTCCAAGATGGTAGAGGGGCTATTTTTGTATTCTAATCTAGCGGCATAGTACTGGTTTTACTTGGATTGGAAAGCAGGAAAGGTAAACGATTATATTCTTTCCCAATGCTTGTATAAATGTTAGTTTTTACTATCTTAGGGAATCCATATGATGACTATCCTAGATCCAAGAAATGCCACTAAGCTGTGGATTGATATAGGGGAAGGTAAATCTGGACGTTGGCCTGAAGGGTATGCATCCATATGAGCAAAGCTTATAATACTGTAAAGCCAGTGGTTTATATAAAGAGCCTTTCAATGGAGAAGTAAAATGCAGGAGTTAAGCAATGTGATCTCAGAAGATTTCAAACTGGATAGAAGTTAATATCTTCCATCTAAGATGGAAGAAATCTGCCCAAAGATTGGATAAAATAGATCCAGGAAATACCTTTATGTGCTAAACTTCAGAAATAGCAACGTTTTCTTAGATATCTATACCTTCATCTCTTGGTAAGAAAAGGGTAAAGAAAAAAATTTATTTAAAAATTTTTTGAAACAGTCACATTGAGTACCCCAGGCTGGCACCAGACTTGTTATGAAGCCTAGGCTAGCCTCTAACTTTCCATCTGAATGCATTTGCCTGTCTAGTGACGAGACTGCAGATATATGCCACCATGCTCTACAAATGGAAAGGAGTAAGTAAAGCACCGTGCCTGATGATAGCTGCAACCATTCCTCTTATAGCCCTCAATTATTTGTCAAGTAATTTTAGATATCTTTTATTCTAACACATATAGTATCAACAAGTGTTATATCTAAGCCTATAAGATACTTTTGGTAACTTGATATTGTTATGCTGAGCCAAACTTCCCTCCAACTACAGCGACATAGGATCACAGAATAAGAAAATTTTGACACTAAGTAAAGGAGTGGCCCACCCAAACATGTGTGAAATGGATGAATGAAATATATGTATGACAGTCACATACATAATGAAAGTTGGTGTTCAATAAAATATAATTTAAGAAAAAGCTAATGGGACAAAATAAGCATATATTAATTTAGAATCATAGTTAAGTGATGATATTTTAAGCTACGAACTTTATGAACAAAAAAGTAAGTTAAACACATGATGATGATGAAGGTGTTAAAAATTAATGCATGCTATAACAGTTAGTGAAAAAAGAGGCCATGAATTTAAAAGAAAGTGGAGAGGCGGTATATGGGAGGGTTTGGAGGGAGAAAAGGGAGGGAAGGGAAAGAAGGGAGAAAAGCCGTAATTATATTATAATCTCAAAAATAAAATAAAAGACTCAAAGAGACTGAGAAACAGAAAGGACAAACTGAATAGTAAAAGCTTAACATATCTTCACTAAAATCTAAGTAGATTGCAGTATGGAAATATAAACAAAAGTATATTTCTTGTACTATAAGATGTATAGCAAGGACTAGAAACAAAAATATTTCCCCAGACTATAGTGATTATCTATATTATCTAATTTATACAACAGAGCATCATAAAGCCCTTTAAATTATGTGGAATATCTATCTAATGGTATTATACAAGGATGACTTTGCTCTGCTATCATATGAAAAGAAATCTTAACAATACGTTTAGGATAATTTTAATTTTGTAAAACCAAAGCTACCAATAGTGTATATATGTACACACCATTTGTGTAAATGCAAAGGGAAATGGATGTTTAATGTTAGTAGACAAATGATAACAATGTTAATTTTGAAATTTTTTGCAGGGGGGGGTAAGGTCTCATTTAGCCCAGGTTGGCCTTGAACTTCTTTTTTTTTTTTTTTTTATTTTTTTTTTAATTCTTTTTTCAGGGTTCCCCACTCTATGCTAAGACCAAGGTCCTCCCAACTCCCCCCAGGTCCAGGAAGGTGATCGACCAAGCTGAGAAGGCTCCCACAGAGCCCGTCCATGCAGAAGAATCAGAGCCCAGAGCCATTGTCCTTTGCTTCTCAGTCAGCCCCCGCTGTTGGCCACATTCAGAGAGACGGGTTTGGTCGCATGATCCATCAGTCCCATTCCAACTGGAGTTGGTGATCTCCCATTAGTTCTGTCCCACCGTCTCCATGAGTGAACGCACCCCTCTCGTTCCTGACTTTCTCCCTCATGTTCTCGCTCCTTCTGCTCCTCATCAGGACCTTGGGAGCTCAGTCCAGTGCGCCAATGTGGGGCTCAGTCACCTTCCCCATCTGTCGCCAGATGGAGGTTCCCTCACGGTCCTGACTTTCTTTCTCATGTTCTCTCTCCTTCTGCTCCTCATCCGGACCTTGGGGGCTCAGTCCGGTGCTCCAATGTGGGGCTCTGTCATTTTCTTCATCTATCGTCAGGTGGAGGTTCTATGGTGATATGCAAGAAATTCATCAGTATGGCTATAGGAACTGGCCTTTTCAGGCTCCCTCTCCTCAGCTGCCCAAGGAACTAACTGGGGGCGTCTCCCTGGAAACCTGGGAACCCCTCTAGGGTCAAGTCTCTTGACAACCCTCAGGTAGCTCCTTAAATTAAGATATATGCTTCCCTGCTCCCATATCCACCCTTCCTATATCCCAAGCACCCCATTCCTCCGAGCTCCCCCCGTTCTCCCCTTCACACTTTTCTCTCCCCATCTTCCCTTGGCCCAGTCTTGCCCAACCCTCAAGTTCCCAATTTTGCCTGGCGATCGTGTCTACCTCCAATATCCAGGAGGATTACTATATCTTTTTTTGGGAGTTCACCTTCTTATTATCTTCTCAAGGATCCCAAATTTATAGGCTCAATGTCCTTTAATTATGGCCAGAAACCGACTATGAGTGAGTACATCCCATGTTCATCTTTATGGGCCTGGGTTACCTCACTCAGAATAGTGTTTTCTATTTCCATCCATTTGCCTGCAAAATTCAAGATGTCATTGTTTTTTACCGCTGAGTAGTATTCTAGAATGTATATATTCCACAGTTTCTTCATCCATTCTTCCACTGAAGGGCATCTAGGTTGTTTCCAGGATCTGGCTATTACAAATAATGCTGCTATGAAGATAGATGAGCATATGCTTTTGTTGTATGATTGGGCATCTCTTGGGAACTTCTTATGTAGATAAGGATGACCTTTTCCTTTTTGCTTCAAACTCATAAGTGCAGGGATTACAGACATGTGTGCTTGACTGTTTTTTTTTTTCTATAGCTATTCTCTTTATGTGTTTCCATTTTAGTTTCTATATCTAGAAAACAAATGTTAAGAAAATATTATCAACAACTTAAGAAGAGCAGTGCATAAGTTACTTTACTCACTGTTGTGGCCAACTATCTGACAAGAAACAACTTAAAAGAAGAAGGATTTCCTCAGCATTTTTTGTCATAGCCAGAAACTGAAAACAACCTAAATGCCCCTCTACAGAAGAATGGATAAGGAAAATGAGGTATATTTACACAATGCAATACTACACAGCAGAAAAAATAACAATATCTTGAATTTTGCAAGCAAATGGATGGAACTAGAAAACATCATTTTGAGTGAGGTAACCCAGATAAAGAAAGACGATTATCACATGTACTCACTCATAAGTGGTTTTTAAACATAAAGCAAAGAAAACCAGCCTACAAATCACAATCCCAGAGAACCTAGACAACAATGAGGACCCTAAGAGAAACATACATAGATCTAATCTACATGGGAAGTAGAAAAAGCCAAGATCTCCTGAGTAAATTGGGAGAATAGGGACCTTGGAAGAGGGTTAAAGGGGAGGAGAGAGGTAGGGAGAGGAGCAGAGAAAAATGTAGAGCTCAATAAAAATAAAAAAAGAAGAAAGAATTTCTTTGGCTCACACTTCAAGGAGGTACATATAGTCCATCATGGTTGGAAGGCATGTTGACAGGAGCCTGGGGAAGCTGCTCAGTTTGCATTGCTGTCAGGAGAGAGGAAGAGAGAAAGAGAGAGAGAGAGAGAGAGAGAGAGAGAGAGAGAGAGAGAGAGAGAGAGAGAGAGAGAGAGAGATTCAGAGACAGAAAGAGTTACCGAGATGGGAAGAAAGAGAGAGAGAAGCCGGGAGGTTGGTGCTCTTTGTTTTCTCCTTTTTGTTCAGTCTAGGACTCCAGCACATGGAATGAAATGTTCTGCCCACATTAAGAGTGAATCTTTCTTCTTCAGTTAAAACTTTCTGGAAATAACATCCTAGGCACACCCAGACATATCAGAAGTATTTTTCCCTGGTGATTCTAAATCTGATGGCACTGACAATGAAGACTACTTGTCACAAGCACTAACCATAGATAAAATTAAGATGAATATCTAAGAATTTATCTTAAGAATTTCTATTGGCCTTTGAATGTTTACAGACAAATTTACATATCATGTAATCTACTTAAGGTCATTAAAATGATTATAATAACCTTGAATGGATTTAGTTTTGGGGTTATTTTTAGGACAATGTTCATGTGTACGTATTATGGCTCTATCCAACATCTGAACTTTCTTTGTAGGGTGTGAGTGAAGGGGAAGATTACATTTAGTCCTAGAATATATGTTTTTGACCTAAGCTCATTGAAGTCTATTAGGGAGTTGGACACTGAAAATAGCAGGTCCAAGTAGTCTTCTTTCTTTGTACAGCGGATTGAACTATAGCACTTTGCTGTTAGCAGTACCAAATCCTAAAGAGACTGTCCCATGCCATAATGTACATCTAGGGTACCTCTGCTGGTTTCTGTCCTTGCATTCACACTGATCTTAAGTTTAAGGTGTTTTCTGTGAGTCTTGTTAAATACCTAGTGCTTTTCTCAGAAACTCACTATTGTTCATATTAACTATAATCTGTTGCTTGAAATTAAGAACTTTTACTATGTACCTATTTAATATATTGTTATAGTTACCATAATCTTGGTTTAAAATTGTGGGCAAGGAATACCAAATTAACCCATAAATATAGTGTAAGAATAACTATATAAACTACTAGTAGATTAAATTTGGTAACACATGGAAATTTCTACCATAGTTACATGAGCTTATTTCAAGAATATAGAGATATTTTTCTCTAAGGCAAAAGCAATTTGTATGCAACATCAATAGATGAAATTAATTAGTATCACCATAGATGCCTTAGGAAAAGTTGCATATTCATTTTCCCAGTTCTAAAACTGTTAATAATTAAATACTTACTTACATGACATATCCTGCACTAGATTCTAGTTTACATAGATAAGATACAATCACTTACCTCATAGAGCCTTTAAAAGCAAAAACACTATCTTACTTCATAGAGGCCAATAACAACAAAGACAAATGACATATATAAAATCTGATGGTTTTTAATCTTTGGTAGAAGTTTATATCAGAAAGTTACAAGGTGGTCAGAATAGTCATCAGAAAAAGCTTCTTTTTTTAACATTTATTTATTATGTATACAACATTCTGCCTCTATGCCAGAAGAGGGCACCAGATCTCATTACAGATGGTTGTGAGCCACCATGCGGTTATTGGGAATTGAACTCAGGACCTTTGGAAGAGCAGGCGGTGCTCTTAACCACTGAGCCATCTCTCCAGCCCCCAGAAAAAACTTCTTAAAAAGTCTTTCTGACTCATCATATAGCACAATCATACATAAAATGATATTCTTTTTAAATTTTTTAAATTTTTTTTAATTTTTCCATTCAAAAATTTACACTTCCTCCCCTCCTCCCATTCCCCTTTTGCTCCCCCATTCACCCTCCTCCTTCCCCCTCTCTCCTTAAGAGAGGGCAGAGAACCCTGCCCTGTGGAAAGTCCAAGCCCCCCCCACCTCATCCAGGTCTAGGAAGGTGTGCATCCAAATAGACTGGGGTCCCAAAAAGCCAGTACATGCAATAGAAACAGGTCCAGTGCCATTATCGATGGCATCTCAGTCCACCCCCATTGGCAGCCACATTCAGAGAGTATGGTTTGATCACATGCTCCTTCAGTCCCGGTCCAGCTGGATTTGGTGAGCTCTCATTAGAACAGTCATGCAGTCTCAGTGGGTGGACCAATCCCTTGCATTCCTGACTACCTTGCTCATCTCTCTCCTTCTGCTCTTCAACTGGACCTTGGGAGCACAGTCTGTTGCTGTGATGAGGGTCTCTGTCTCTATCTCCATCCATTGCCAGATGGAGATTCTATGGTGATATTCTAGATATTCATCAGTGTGATACTGGGGCAAGGCCAGTTCAGGCATCCTCTCCTCTGCTGCCGAAAGACCTATGTAGTGATGAGGCGAGCAGGCCTGCTTTTCATCCCGCCTGGCATCCGCACAGCTAGCTTTACACAAAACACAAATTGTATTCATTTAAACACTGCCTGGCTCATTAGTTCCAGCCTCTTATTGGCTAATTCTCACATCTTTTTTTTTTTTTTTGGTTTTTTGTTCTTTGAGACAGGGTTTCACTGTAGTTTTAGAGCCTGTCCTGGAACTAGCTCTTGTAGACCAGGCTGGCCTCAAACTTGCAGAGATCCGCCTGCCTCTGCCTCCCAAGTGCTAGGATTAAAGGCGTGCACCACCATTGCCCGGCTCACATCTTGATCAACCCATTTCTAATAATCTGTGTAGCACCACAAAGTGGTGGCTTACCAGGAAGATTTTAACCTACGTCCATCTTGGGCCGGAGCTTCATGGCGACTACCTCACTGCCTTCTACCCAACATCCTGTTCTGTTTACTCCACCTATCTAAATCCTGCCCTATCAAAAAGCCAGGCAGTTTCTTTATTAACCAATGAAAGTAACATATAGACAGATGACCCTCCTCCATCAGACCTAGCTGGGGACATCCCTGGAAATTGGAAGCAAACAAGACTGCTGGGAAAAAGTTGTGAGCATGGGGGTGGAGGTAGGAGTGGGGGTGGGGGTGGGGGAAGGGGAGAAGGGGGGAGAGAAGGGAGAAGGGAAAGACTGGGGAGAGCTTGGGGGAGTGGGAGGGTGGAGACAGAGGAAGGGCGGATATAGGAGCAGGGAAGAAGATATCTACATTAAGGGAGCAATTTTAGGGTTGGCAAGAGACTTGGCTCTAGAGGGGATCCTAGGTGTCCATGGGGATAAAATGATATTCTTATTCCTTGAGAATTTCATACAATGTATTCACCCTCACTCATTCCTCCATTATCTACCCTTTTATCCAATCCCCATCAAGTACAGTTTATGTTGCCTAACAACTCTTTGAAATGGGGTCTGCTTTGAATCTGGTTTGCCTGTCTGGGTTCATGTCATTTAAGGAGGCAGAGGGAAGCAGAGTCCTGTGAGTTCGAGGCTAGCCTGGTCTACAAGAGCTAGTTCCAGGACAAGCTCCAAAGCTACAGAGAAATCCTGTCTCAACAAACAAAAAAAAGTTTCATGAGTAAGTGATTTTTATTACTTTCTGAGAGGTTTGTCTCAGAAAAGAGCAAAGATATCTATCTCATTCCTTGGCTGTAAACAGGAAGAGAGGAAAATAGAAGATGAAAGTACATTACATGTGATGTAGAAGGACAATATAAGATTGAATGTCTAAAAATTGTCTTTTTAGCATGATTCCCTTTCCATAGCTAGCATCATCACCTAAGCCACTGTCATCTCGGCCAGAGATTTCTGAAGGAGTAGTTGCCTCACTCTTCTTTATGTTTGTCACTCTCCCTTTTACTAATTAATTTTCAGAATTGTCTGAAAAGTGAAGTCACAGAGCATTAATCAAACTGTGTTGTTCCACATTTAAAAACCTTCATCGGCTCTCTGTTACTCCTAGAATAAAATACAAACATGAATAGCTAGGCATTTACCTTCCTCTTCATCCTCACCCATATAATCTTGCTTATTCTCCACTAAGCTGGCAAGCTCTTCATTTTGTCCACGGACATGTGAAACCCTTTGGTTCTTTGGATTACTATATATCAATCACCAAAAGAATAACAACTAAAACAAATGTGGAGAGGATACAAATATATAAGTCAACCCTCAAGTTCCCAATTTTTGCCTGGCGATCGTGTCTACTTCCAATATCCAGGAGGATTGCTATATCTTCTTTTGGGAGTTCACCTTCTTATTATCTTCTCAAGGATCCCAAATTATAGGCTCGATTTCCTTTAATTATGGCTAGAAACCGATTATGAGTGAGTACATCCCATGTTCATCTTTTTGGGTCTGGGTTACCTCACTCAGAATAGTGTTTTCTATTTCCATCCATTTGCATGCAAAATTCAAGATGTCATTGTTTTTTACCGCTGAGTAGTATTCTAGCATGTATATATTCCACAGTTTCTTCATCCATTCTTCCACTGAAGGGCATCTAGGTTGTTTCCAGGATCTGGCTATTACAAATAATGCTGCTATGCGAGACGCGGCCAAGGGAAGATGGGGAGAGAAAAGCGTAAAGGGGAGAATGGGGGGAGCTCAGAGGAATGGGATGCTTGGGATACAGGAAGGGTGGATATGGGAGCAGGGAAGCATATATCTTAATTTAGGGAGCCACCTGAGGGTTGTCAAGAGACTTGACCCTAGAGGGGTTCCCAGGTTTCCAGGGAGACGTCCCCAGTTAGTTCTTTGGGCAGCTGAGGAGAGAGAGCCTGAAAAGGCCAGTTCCTATAGCCATACTGATGAATTTCTTGCATATCACCATAGAACCTCCACCTGACGATAGATGAAGAAAATGACAGAGTCCCACATTGGAGCACCGAACTGAGCTCCCAAGGTCCTGATGAGGAGCAGAAGGAGAGAGAACATGAGAAAGAAAGTCAGGAACGTGAGGGGTGCGTTCACTCATGGAGACAGTGGGACAGAACTAATGGGAGATCACCAACTCCAGTTGGAATGGGACTGATGGATCATGCGACCAAACCTGTCTCTCTGAATGTGGCCAACAGTGGGGGCTGACTGAGAAGCAAAGGACAATGGCGCTGGGCTCTGATTCTTCTGCATGGACGGGCTCTGTGGGAGCCTTCTCAGCTTGGTCGATCACCTTCCTGGACTTGGGGGGAGTTGGGAGGACCTTGGTCTTAGCATAGAGTAAGGAACCCTGATGGCTCCTTGGCCTTGAGAGGGAGGGAGGGGAGGTATGGGTGGAGGGGAGGGAAGGGAAGTGGGAGAAGGAGGGGAGGAAAGGGGGAGGAGGAGGGGAGGGAAGGGGGAGGAGGAGGGGAGGAGATGGAAATTTTTAAATATAAAAAAATAAACCATGAAAAAAAGAAAAAAAACAAAAAACAAACAAAAAAATATATGTCATAGGAAGAGTACCAATTATTCCTATCAATATTATAATTTCTCCAACATGTTAGTTACAAATGTCCAGTGTAAAACAGATATTTTAGCCTACTAGTTTCATAAATACCAATTAAAAAATGAATACCCATAATTTATGTCCTCATGTACTATTTATCAATGTATATTAACTAGTAAACATTTCTGGAAGGTAATTTAACATTACCTATTAAATTTAATTATTATGTACCCTTTGACCCAGAATGAGCAGGCTCAATGTATTTTTAATTACATTGTAAGCACTAATGAGAGACTGGCTAACTATTCTGTGGTAATGTATACAATGTAATGATGTGGTGATGTCATGAACCATTTATGCCAATGTTGTGGCTTTTAAGAATATGACCTTATATTTTTGGTTGTGAGCCTAGCTTTTAACGGCTGAGCCATCCCTATAGGCCTGGGCTGGAAAGATGGCTCAGAGGTTAAGAGCACTGGCTGCTCTTCCAGAGGTCCTGAGTTCAATTCCCAGCAACCACATGGTGGCTCACAACCATCTGTACTGAGATTTGGCGCCCTCCTCTGGCGTGCGGGCATACACAGAGGCAGAATGTTGTATACATAATAAATAAATAAATTTTTAAAAAAGAATATGACCTTGAACTTAATCTTTGTGATTTTTAAAATTTCTGATCACATCACTCAGAGTAAAGTCCGTTTTGGAGGTAAGCGGCCATAGTTATGGCAGAAATTGATGGAAAAGTGTCTGGAGGTCAGTTATCTTCTTCCATTACGTAAGTTCTGGGTATGGAGCTCAGGTTGTTAGCCTGGGCAACAGGCACCTTATTACTGAGCTGTTTTACTGGCCAAAGTACTATGCTTTTATATACTATGAATTCTAGTACTCTACACATAAAATTTTCAAAATCTTCTATCTGGAAAAATAATTATTATATGTGTTAAAATCATAAAAATGTGGCCTATAAGCACTGAGAAAACAGATGGTGAAATGAAAGATGATAGAATTTGCAAATAAGAACATTACATATGCTTATGGATGTAAACAAGCCAAGCATGACCACAATGAAAAAAGAAATGGCCAGATGCAGAAATTCCAAATGGTGAAGAAAATTTATCTATGATGAAAATTTGTTATGGGCTTGACAGTATTAGACATGGCAAAAGAAAGTAACAGTGAACTTGAACACACAGCAATGGCCGTTGAACACAACATCAGAGTGGAAAAATACTCGGAGAAGCCGCAAGTGACCATTCTAACTTATTTTCAAAAGGAGTCTTAGAATAGTGAAAGTAGAGGAAAAATATTTGAAGAAACAATGGTCAAATGTTTTCTAACTTTGATGAAAACTACAAAGGCAGAAATCTAAGGAACAACTGAAAGCATGATAAATGAGTTTGCCATTTGTTTTTATTTGTTTCTTTTACTGTTCTGCAAATGCTGGCATGTCAATGAGCTTTTCAAAAAATATCATTTATTGTATTTATTTTTAGGTTACATGTATGAATATTTTGCAGGTTTGTATGCCTGTGCACCATGTACATGTGAATGCGAGAAGAGTACATAGTAGGATAGTAGAATCTATTGGGAATAGAATTTCAGGTGATTGTGAGCTTCCATGTGGGTGTGGGAATTGAACCAGAGTCCTCTATAAGAGCAATCAATGACTTAACCACTAAGCAATCTCTTCAACATTACCAATGTGCTTTTATTATGACTCCTTAGTTTAATTTTTTCTTTTTCTCATGTCTTAATTTACGCTTTTCATTCCCTAAAATTGATTATTGTCTAGACAATAAGAATGTTAATATCCCTGTTGGAAAATAAAGATATGGAAATCAGTAAAATCTCAATTTGCATATCTTGAAATTGTTTTCAGGCAGGAGGTGTCCATAGTATGTCCATTTCAACATATGATCTTAAACTCTCTATCTGACATGACTGTTGGGACATAGGGATGACTTTGTGTTGTTTGGTATCCTCTATATGCTGTCTGATAATATGACTTCTTTAATCCTATTGAGCCTTTCTGAATCACGGCAATTAAGTTTATTCCCAAATGCTTCTGTTTTGTACCTTGCACACAAGATAATTACTAAATTTAGTTCTATTAATAGATTAGACAATGATCTTCAAATCCTAGCATGTATGAGAATCATCAGGAAAGTTGGTAAATTACAGATTTCTGAGCCCCATCTCCAGAGTTTACAATTAATTAAACTTAAATCAAAACCTGATAACTTCCATATTGAACAAAGTCTTTCCTGTTTCACATAAAACTTTCTTCCTCAAGGAAGTTAGTTAGTAGCTCTTCTTCCTAACATGTAGTTCCTATCCTTTCTGTATATCTTAATGGGGATGGAGAAAACAATGTAGCACTTTGCTTGGAAACTTGTAGTCCTACTTTTAGTTAGGTCCTAGATTTGGATGAGAGTAGAATAAATAACTCATATCATTTATTATTGATAAGTTGTTTATATGCTGTGCTAATATTAATTACTGAATTGTTTTGCAAGGTGGAAGCCAATTTTGAAGACATGCCTTACAAATACGTGATTATAGAAATAGTAAATCCCTGCATGGCAGAACTAGTTTTTAAAAACCTAGACAAATTAAAAAAGTTGATATTTCCTCTGAACATATAACACTATATATATATATGTGTGTGTGTGTGTGTGTGTGTGTGTGTGTGTGCGTGCGTGTGTATGTGTGTGTGTGTATCCTTACATAGGGTAAAAATTGCTTATTAAAATCACAACCAGGTGATGGGATGTGGACATGAAGTTAAAAATGTTTCAGGACCTGTACCAGGTCAATGAAGTGTTAGAATTTGGGTCCTTGAATTTAGAAGAATAACTTAAGAGGTATGTAATTATTCTTCCCCTTTTCTCCAAGTTTTTACTGGAACATTCTAACTGCTGCAAGAGGTCATTTTCCCCCCACCAATTTTATCATCTGAAGAAACAGCCTACTAGCAATGGTCAAGTACAAACAGTCCTCAAGAGGGAGAGGTTTTGGTGTAAGAAGCAAAGAAGTAGAAGTTTGATGCTGGACTGTACTTTCATATGAAACTGTGGTAGGTAAACCCATTTGAAGCTAGGACCCTTTGTATTCTGTGCAGCTGAGTGAACACATGAGGTTTATATCCAGACCGCAGAAAGTAATTTAAGCATGTTCTACTTATTTTTTCAGAACACGTTTCTTTTTGTTCATTGTCCTGTTATTATCAAAATGTAAGACCTAAGATTGAAAGAAGGGAGTGGGGTATGTTGAGAAAAGGAAGTAATATTTCCCTCTGGGAGCTGTGGGGAAGTCTATTCTTCTAACCCAGGCCCAAGCCTAGGATGGAAGTTGAGTAAACAGAGTTATCTTTGTTCACAGCCAGTTTAGCCAATTGTTTGTTGTTTTTTGAAACAGGGCCTCACAAGTCTATGGCTGGCTTAGAAGCTGCTTTGTATTTGAAGATGACCTTAAAGTTCTGATTTCCCTGCCTATAGCTCCTAAGTGTTAAGATTACAAGCTTGCAGCACTTATTCCCTGTTTAACTCAGCCCTATTCAACCTAAGATATATGTAGACATATGACACATGAGGGCATAGTTATAGCTAGAACACAGTATGAACGTGCCAGGAGTCTCTTTTGGGCTATACACACTCATTGGCAATCTCTTAAAGAAGCAGACAGTATTAGAGACTCTGAAAATTTAACAATGTGTGAATCTCTTATGTCCTATTTATGTGTTCAGTTATGTGAGAATGAGGTCTATGCCAGGCTATACCTAATTGGTTATAGATATTTCAAAAGATAAATTTGCTGTACAAATGAAATTGAATCATTCTTTTAATGAATGATTGTTTGACAACTATGCTATTCCTATTACAAAATGTAAGTTTTGCAATAGATGTAATAAATATGATGATGTGCCCAGATTATTATTTTCTAGTATACGTTTCCTGTTGTCCTTTGGAGGACAAATCTCTTTTCATTTTTTGAAATTCATTTTCTACATAGTTCTTAACACTCAGCCCCAAATGGGAAGTCTCCATAAAATCCCTTCCCTCAAGGCTCAGGGAACCCATGGAAGCTAGGCCAGAAAGACTAAGAGCCAGAGGGGGATGGAGGACACCATGAAAACAAGGCCTTCTAGACACAACAGGACCAGTGCACATGTGAATTCATAGAGACTTAGGCGCATAAGGCTCTGCACGAGTCTGAACCAGTTGGGGTTCTAGAACTGGAAGAAGATAACACATACCCCCATCTCTAGCCCAAAAGCAATCTCCAATCAAAAATCACTTGCAAATAAAAATTAAGTTTCTCCAAGGAAGCCTTACTGGGGAAACAAATCTACTCTTGCTTAAGAGTAGGTCCCATGCCCAGCAATCTGGCCAACAGAAAACAAACTCAGTATCATCTTTGGAAGTTCCTTGTCTCAGTATGTCATGTTAGGGTGCTCTCTCTCTCTCTCTCTCTCTCTCTCTCTCTCTCTCTCTTTTCTTTTAAAATTTTATTTTATTTTTTCATCTTCTCTTAATTTTTACCCTATAGGTCCTTTGCATATATATTATGGCTTCCAGATGAGTTTTAGGGGCTCTTAAGTGTGTGAATGAATGGGTCTCTGTGTTTGTATCTGTTTCTTGTGCTTTTTCTTGGGATCTTTTCTTTCTATTTTTTATTTCTCTGTTGTATTCCAATGTGTTAGTTTTTGTTTTATTTTATTTTATTTTATCTTATCATTATCCCTTAGAAGCCTATTTGTTTTCTAATGAGATAAAAAATGGATTTATAGTATACCACCCTGAACACACCAAATCTTTTCCAATTTTGGAAGCTAAATAAGGTCGGACCTGGTTAGTGCTTGAATGGGAGGAACAAAATGGGTTGAATCTGGATGGGAGGTGAAGTGGGAAGGACCTAGTGGAGGGAGGGAAAACAGCAATATCTATTTTCAATAAAATTAAAAATTCCTCTAATTTGTTTTAAGTTCTTCACCCATCAAACATTTTGGTATCATGAGGAATCAATTTATTATTATTTCCAGGTTATCAATAAAACCACTTTCTTGAGCAAGTCTAAATGACCCTGTAAAAGATCACAGTTGGAGTAAATTATATTGCATTTCTTTTACGCTGAAAGGAAAGGTCATTTCCTCAGGTCTTTACTCACACTAGACCATTAAACGTGTATTCTAATAAGCTACATTCAACATTTTAAACACACCATCTTGATTGGTTTCTTTCTATACTCCATTTCATTTACTGATCTGTATTTCTGTTTATGCCAGCATCCTCTAACAATGCCATGACTTGCTCAGCAAAATGCTGCCACTTCTGGCAACTGACCAATCTTACACAATGTGCTTTTACATAAAAGCTTCCTCAGAGCAGACTACTATGTGAACTATTTTGGTAGGGATTGTATAATGCTGCTTTGTAATTAAATGAGAGAAAATTAAGGATCCAATTTTAAATTAACTTGTACAAAGTCATTATCTATCATTCTGACCAGAAAAGCAGTAGGCTCTGTATGTCATTTGAATAAAATGCAGCAAGTGGGAAAGGAATATCACTTTTCCTAAGTCTTAATATTATATTCATATTTGAACACATTTTAATTATGTTTAATAAAATGTAGGGTTATATAAAAACACAAATCATGCATGGAGCTTCATTCCTTAAACTAAGATAGCATCTACAGGCTTCTGTGCAATTTACTAAATAAAAATGCTACTGTAATTTAACTTAAAGCATTTGAAATGAGCTCATCATCATGTGTCTTTAAGGGAAATATATATGTGTAGGATTAAAATGTTTGGTGATGAATTTGGAGCTTTATAATCATGAAAATTCAACTGTGCTTATGCTTTCTAATTCTTAATAAAAATAATGAGAAGTATTTTAAATAATCTCTTATGGATGTAAACATAGAGAAGAAATACTTTCCTATTCCAAAGAGCCACTATGATGTGAAGAGAGACTGAAAGCACATGTTCTTTTGTAAGGTTCATGAAATAATATAGTGGCATTACTTGCATAGCATTTACTAAGCATAAATTATCAGTATTTGAGTGACAGTGTCAGGAAAAATGTTCCAAATGTTGATTTTGAAAATCTATGAATATATGTAATTAATATTATAGAGTCCTTACTTTTTACTGTTAATATAAGTGGGTCTTGCATCAGTGCTAGGTTATAAATCCAGAAGTTTTTTTTTTCCATTTGGTACTTGTATGTTCCCATGTACATACAAAGACAGAAAAGCCTCTTGATTGCCTAAAGAACTGATCTATTATCAGTCAGAAGTAAGAAACTGTAAGGTAATTGCTGATTATTTGTAGAAATAAGCTGTGGGCAGGCCTGCTTTTCATCCCGCCTGGCTCCCGGATGCCTGGCTAGCTTATGCCCCTAAATAACAACACACAAACTGTATTCATTTAAACACTGCATGGCCCATTAGTTCCAGCCTCTTATTGCCTAATTCTCACATCTTGATTAACCCATTTCTAATAATCTGTGTAGCACCACCAAGTGGTGTCTTACCGGGAAAGATTCAGCATGTCTGACCTGGTGTCTGGCTTCATGGCGACTGTCCCAGAGAGAAGAGGCAGGGCAATTGCCCGAGGCATCTGCCTCACTCCCACCATCCTGTTCTGTCTACTCCACCCACCTATGTTCTAACCTATCAGGCCAAGCAGTTTCTTTATTAATTAACCAATGAAACAGCAGATAGAAACACTCCTACATCAATTATTCTTTTCTCCCATGAACTTACTTCTGGCAACTGGACTGTGATCCCAGTAGAATGGAACGGAAGCTGCTTTTTCAAACTATAACAATAGTAAATAGTAAAACCAACAAGAAGACTGACTCCACCTTTCTACCACCTTGCCTTTCTGATCATGTTGTTGCTTCATTTAATTAAAAAATATTTATGTGTTTTTATTTTATGTGTATGGGTCTTTTGCCTGCATGAATGCGCATGCAATACCTCTGGAGGCCAGAAGCTGGCTCTGGATCCTCCTGGAAGTGGGGCTAAAGAGTTGTGAGCAGCAATGTGGATGTTGGGAATCGAACCTTGGTCCTTTTTAATTAAAGAGCAGGCAGTGCTTCTAACAGCTGAGCCACTTTCCCAGCCCCCATTTGTAGAAGGAGCGGCGGGGCTGCGTCCCGCCACCCAGCCGCCGGCTAGCTTTACACCCGAAATAATTACAGGGAAACTGTATTCATTTAAATACTGCCTGACCCATTAGTTTCAGCCTCTTATTATCTAATTCTCACATCTTGCTTTAACCCATATTTAGTAATCTGTGTAGCACCATGAGGTATGGCTTACCAGGAGAGATCTTAACCTGCATCCATCTCGGAGAGGAGAAGCATGGTGACTCAGTATGGCGACTGCCTGAAGCGTCTCCCCACTGCCTGCTACCCAGCATTCTGTTCTGTCTACTCCGCCTACCTAATTTTCTATTCTCTTAAAGGGCCAAGGCAGTATCTTTATTAATAATGAAAGTAACACATAGACACTCCTCCATCACCCATTGCTCTGTTTCTGTTGAAATGAAGACTCTAGAAACCAGTATGGTCCTGCTGAAAAATATATTCACTTCTGTTTTGGAACAAGTTCTAGTGAGACTAAAAATATATACAATTAGAATGCTAAAATTAAACATATTATTTTGTTCTGAAAAGACAATTTACTTGCCACTTATAACACACAATTTTATTTGGAATGCAGTTCTTGAATATACAAATTCAGAACCAAGGTGACTCTAGCACCCTAAAAAACAAAAGCAACTAATTGGTACTTATAGTTAAGTGGTAGAGTACTTGATTACTGTGAGCAAGACTCTAGGTTTAACATTCTGCATTAAAAAATAAACAAAAGTAACTTTTTTGTTAGAAAATGAGAGAAAACTACAATTAAGTAATTACAGAACCTACAAAAGTCAACACATTTTCATTATATAATCATAGGCTTAACTTCGCATCCACCTGTTAGGTGTATTTTAAAGTCTTTGCTAAGCCCTTGTTTTCATATTATGTAATATGATTAAATCATTTGGTAAAGTTTCTATCACTAGTGATTTTATTTGTTTTCTCAAAAGAGATGTAAAAGTCTTGGAAAAAATTCTACTAATTTCTACATTTTCCTAAAGTCAATTTGTTGAGTTATGTTTGTGAGTAGAGTAAATCAAGAAAATTTGTTTTGTATGCCCTCATTTTAGCACATCACTGACTTTTAAAATACAACTTTCATTTATAACAACAAAAAACACAAATTGGGTTTGATAGAGTTCCAGGGGAAATGCTGACTTTCCATGGTATTTAAAAGAATGGTTATTTTATTTAGAAAGTCACATCATTTTGGTTGTTATATTAGTGCTAATATGACCCCAAAACTAACTTAAAATTAGGGTGAAAAAGTCTATTATGACGAATCCACCCTACATTATCTTGGCTTGATAAATCCCCTAAATCATGTTTTCTCTTTTCTTTCCTTTCCTTTCCTTTCCTTTCCTTTCCTTTCCTTTCCTTTCCTTTCCTTTCCTTTCCTTTCCTTTCCTTTCCTTTTGTCTGTTTGTCGTACCTTCAGAAAACAGGTATCTACTTGGTTTTCTGCTACATTAAATCTAAACTTCCCTTCCACGTTTCTGTTCTCTAAAACCAGATTTCCTTTTCTCTGTCCAGCATTGTGTGCAACTACCTTTTAAATATACTTACTGTGCCAGATTCCAAGCAAGTTTTGAAGGTAAAAGAAAGGAAAAGCTTCAATTTTTCAGTCTGCAAAAAAGTGTCTTGGAAAAAAAATTGAAAAATTAACTGAATAGTTTCCACTTTTGGACACAATAGAGCCCTTTGGTTTTCCACTGTTGAATTAACAAAGAAATATGAATACTTTGTATATCCTTCTTATTTTATCACATTGTTGGCTTTAATTATTTAAAGTGTGTGTGTATGGTGTGTGTACACATGAGACAGAGCCCATATGTGAAGGTTAGAGGAGAACTTCTGGGAGTTGGTTCTGTCTTTCTAACATGTGGATCCTGAGGACCAAACAGGTTGTCAGACTTGATGAGAGGGGCCTTTAACTGTAAAGCTGTCTTGTCCATCCTACATTGCTTATTTTAAAAATTCAATTTTATCTAGACATTAGACTTGTGCATTTTCTTCATTTCTTCCCACTTTTTGATGACATACATAACATTTTTTCTCACTAGCACTGTGTATTCACTACTTATCTATATTTTATGACAAACTTAAGGGAGAAAAGACTATTTTGGCTCAGAATTTGAGAGGGTGCTGTCTATTATGGCAGGAAAACATGAAGATAGGTTCATGATACAGGTTATGAACCAGATAGTCATATTACATTGGTAGTTAGAAAGCATCCAGAGATGATTGCTGGTGTTCAGCCCTCTTTTTTCTTTTTACACAGCTTGAACAAAGCTCATGGAATGGTGCTTCCTACATTTAGGGTGGGTCTACCCAACTCAATGAATTCAACCAAGAAAAGCCCTCTCCATCTCGCTCTGTCTCTGTCTGTCTCTCCCTCTCTCACACACACTCCTGCCTCCTTGGAATTTCTAGATCCTATTAAATATACAATATAAGTCATCACAGCTTTGTTGCCATTCCAGAATTTCTGTTATTTTTGATTGCTTTGGTTCTCAAAAAGCTCCCACTGTTCCAACACCACAAAATATGTTGGTTTCCTGATGATCTGCATTTCATACTTGATGCATGCATACTCTTTTTAAAAATTAGTGCAGAATTCTCTTTATAATAATCTTTGTCCTGGGAAACCACTTGCAATTCCAGTTTACTCAATTCCTATATGTCCCTAGAGGCTTAGTTCTATTTCTGCTACTAGAATTAAATCTTCTGTATCTGTCGCTGCCCACAGGGCTGCTCCTCCCTCCCCAGTCTAAATTCCTTTACACATGTTGCAGTGGTTCTCAACCTTCCTTATGCTGTGACTCTTTGATATAGTTGTGGTGACTCCCCCAACCATAAAATTATTTTCATTGCTCCTTCAAAACTGTAATTTTCCAACTGTTAAGAATCATGATGTAAGCCGGGAGGTGGTGGCACACGCCTTTAATCCCAGCACTCAGGAGGCAGAGGCAGGCAGATCTCTGTGAGTTCGAGACCAGCCTGGTATACAAGATCTAGCTCCAGGACAGGTTCTAAAGCTGCAGAGAAACCCTGTCTTGAAAAACCAAAAAAAAGGGGAAAAAAAGGAAAAAAAACCAAAAAAAAAAAGAATTATGATGTAAATGTCTCTGTTTTCTGGTAGTCTTAGGTGACCCCTGTGAAAGGATCATTTGATCTCAAATGGGTTGTAACCCACTAGTTAAGAATAGTATGTGTCTCAACCATTCATTTTTTTTCTTTTCAGAAAATGTTTATTTATATTTTTTATATTATAAGCAGTGTAAATTTGTGTCTTAGAAACTAATTGAGTAACGAGATAAATAAATGATGAAGCAATGTGATAGGCATTATTTGGTGGGAAATGATGAATGATGAGTGAGCAGTGATAATGACAGACATGAAGGCACAAATCGGTAAAGAGAACAAAGAAGCCGCAAGGTCACAGTTTATGTAAACTGGAAGTAACAGGACAAAGGAACTACAAATATACGAGATGGTAGCCAGGGAATAGACATCTCAACTGAAAATTTCAAAAGAGGAGCAATTCTGGATGGTTGGTACATTAATACGTGGCCATGCTTGTAAATTGCTAAATGGCAAACTTAAATTCTTCACTTCCTATGTGTTAATTTCTAATTATAATAAGCATTACTGAGGGACAAGGTAAATAGAATTCTAGCATAACCCCAACAAATTTTATCCTTTCGATTTTTTTTTTTTTAGTCTGAACATGGGGCACCTGGCAATGATTCTATAACATTTTATGGCAAATGGAATTTTGTAGTTAGTAACTAATTGAATAAATCACTAAAAGGAATGTTAGTCTCTTCCTCAAAAGAGAAATTTGATGCATGACAGAGATCTTAAAAATTTCTTCATTGTTGGATTTAATGACAGAGGTGTCTGTGTAGCAAGAAATGTGTGTCTACTATGGACAAGGAAATTGGGACATCCGTTTCCTAGTCATAAGGAGTTGAATAACTTCACAACTATATAACCTTAGAAGTGGATTCTGAGCAACAGATAACAACCCATCTGACCAGATACATTCATTTTAACATGGGAAGACCCTATGCAGACATATGGCACGCAGAACTGGGAGCTGAAGCTGATGGCTGTTAATTTAAGCCCATAAATGTGTGATAATGTATTAATGCTTTAGTTTGAATCTGGAATGCCTATAAAGGCCCATGTCTTGAATATTTTGTGTTTAGGTTGGGGTACTATTGGGAATTGATGGGATCTTTAAGAAATTGGGCCTAGTAGAAGAAAGATAAACCATGTAGGTACATGCAGTTGAAGGGAATATTGGGAGCTTGGGCCTTTCTTGTTACTCACACTTTCTCAAGCACCATGAGGCAAACAGACCTCCTCTGCTATCTGCTCCTGGTATGATGAACTGTGTTGCCACAGACCCAAAAGTGTAGGGTATCTGAACTGTGGATTAAAACCTATAAAATAGTGATTCCAAATAAACCTATATTTTTTGAAGTTGATTACCCTGGATAGTTTTGTCACAGTGATGAAAAACTGATGAAACATTTAGAAAACTAATAGAGGGTATAAGCTGCAAACACTAAAATGTACTTATTTTAATTGTATAGTCTGATGAGTTGTGACACATGCCTGTGTGACTTCAATTGCTGCACACTGTGTAATTTGCAAACCAATTCCATTCATTTTCTCTTCATTCTTACAATCAGAATGAATATATATATATATATATATATATATATATATATATGGATAACAATGAATCAAGATAAAAATATTGTATATCATAACAGCACTAGAAGCATATATGTAGCCTGAATTTATTGGATTACTCTTTTAAAAGGTTTTCTTTATTCTTTCCCATACAAGTGTTACTTACTTTATGAGGGAAGATATAATAGTTGGGGTCTGGTGACATGATTTTAGTGTCAGGATGAAGGTCACATAACCTAGGGATGACAAATGACAATAAGAGATACTGGTTCTCTTATAACATGAATTGTTTCATACCACTCCCCATGGAACAAAGAGATTTTGATTACATGAAAAGAAAAAAGAAAGAAAGAAAGGAAGAAACGAAAGAAACAAAACAAAACAAACACATCTCATAGAAACCATTTGTCACATTACCAACACTAAATGCATATTATAAGTTTTAGTTTATATTTTCTTATTGAAACATCTACCTTACTATAAGGATCTTATGTATTATCCTCTGGCTCTTCCTGATACTACTTGCCCATCTTTTCATGCTGACTTTTTTGGGTTGCTATTTGGATAGCTGTTCTTTCCTCATGAGTCAGTCTTGTATCCTTATCGTAGGTTATCTGTAGGTTAGTCTAAGCTATTGTCAACATATCTCAGAATAGTTATGTGTCTATTAACATACAAAAGACTCTAAAATGCTTCACAACTAATATAAAATCACAACTTGATTCTCTCTGCATGTTTTCTGTGCTTGCTTTTCTTAACTTCAGATTTAGGCTGTCCTTTCCAGCTCCGTTTTTAGGTGAAAGTAAAAGAACTACTAGTAGATAGATGACATGATGAACAACACCCTGTGTGATCCATCATTCGAGGAATACAGGATATTGGACAGTGTGACCTAAGATTTATAGGTGGGAAGACACCACTTATCATCTCTAGGAAGATCTGTTATACCTATTGGCTGAGCTCATGCTGTGTAGTATATTGTTTTCCAGGTAGGGTAAATCTCATATCTTGTTAGAGTTGTTTATTTCCTTTGTACATCTGTGAAAGCAGGAAAGCAATAAAAGATGCTCACAAGGTAACTCATGGGCTACTAACTTTTCTTCTCAATCTGGGAGACTGAGAGTGAAAATGTGGACTTGTGGTGCACAGCATGGTCTGGTTGTTTGAAGAATGCTCCTTGCGAAATGTAAAGATGAAAGAAGAACTGCATACAGCAGGAAAGTCACATCTGCTCATGGCTGTTTGGTTTCTGAGTTGTTCGTTATAACCGTGAGAAAATTAACTGAAGATGGGTAACTTTATATATGAATTAAATCAAATAAGAAAAAAGAAAATACTGCAACACTTACTGAAAAGTCAGACCAATAATATGGAATATGCTTTTTAAATGCTAGCTATGTTTCCTTCAATTTAGCACATTTCCTGTGCAAAGAAGACTTTATATGTTTGGTATAATTATGTAAGTACTAGTTCTTAAATGAGTTGATTAAAATGAAATAGTCTATTTGAAAGAGTATGTTCAAAATCCAATTCACATTCAAATATTTTCATTGGACTACACTTTTTATTTTGGTGTCAACCTTTTGTGCTTATATAACTGCTAATTCTTCCAACCCAAGCTCTTCAGTCAGAGTTTTAAAAATCTGATAGAAAAACTAGTTTATCTGAAAAACACTATTAATCATTTGTACTTCTAGGAGAACGTATTTTCCTGGATAAATGAAAAACAGGGACCTTTTGTCTTCCTTTGAGCTATTTTATTCATTAGAATAATTATTTCAATGAAGTTGTTTTATTCTTTATTTAAAAACTGCCAGCTCAAAGTCAAACTGACTAATTAATCTTTTATATAGACTGTACATTTTCCCTGAACCATTGCTTTGAGATTTGGTGGCAAATATGTTTTTAGTATGCTGAGATGCTCTGGATGCCCATGTTGACCAATAAGGAAGAAGTTGCCTTGAGTAAAAATAGCAAAAGGAATGATAGTTATTTGATTTGGCACCTATTTCTGGTTTCTAACATCAGAGGTGGGCTCATATTGATCATTTCCAGGATGTTCCTTAAGGAAAGTAGAAATGAAAGAACTGCAAATAGCAGGAAACTCAGTCACTGACGTGTGAATAGTAGATAAAAACAAAGGCACAGTTCAGGTATTGCCTAGGGACTAGAAGGAGGAAGTTAGCTAGGTATGATCTGAGGATGAGGAAATGAAATGAAAGGGGATTGTGAATTTAGGCAGATGAAAGTTAAGGAATGGATGTACAAGTGTTAATTTGTTCTACACAGAGATAAAGTGAGAAGTGCAGTTGTAGATGTTCTTTTTTAATTAAAATGGTTTAAATATAAAATTTATTTTAAAAAACTCACCAATCAATCAACCAACCAATCAATCACATATCAAAATTAACCAGACCCAAAGTCTATATAACTAAATGAGATGCTATACAGTTAGGACAGGTATTGAAAATAGAAGATGTGGAGCTTCATACTGAATTTTACTATTTCAGCATTGAATATACTTTATGCACCATTAACATCCCCAAATCCATGACAGAATTAGAACAGTTAGCTTCATATTATCTTCCATAACTTGTTCCCATTATCAGAATTCAGTCTTTCCTCTTCTCCTTATATCTAGCCACTTCTTTGATGTGTCATTCTCCACCTACATACACATTTGTATTATTTGTAGAGTCCACAAATGTGAGAAAATAGTTTTTCTTATGTTTGAGTGATCCCACTTAATAAATGTTCTGTCTGGCCATTTTCCTGAAAAAAAATCTAAACTTCATTTTTCTTTAAAGGTTAGTAGTATTCATATATATATGAATATATGTAGTATACATTTTTCATAAATATTCTTCTAAAATATTTTTAATTTGCATATATTTCCCTAAAAAGATGTAACTGTCATACTTTTATAACTATTCTCATACATTTTATATTTAACCTTTTCCTCTATGAAAGAATATATACATATATATTCTTTCATATATATACATTCCAAACTTTATCCATCACTCTATTGATTATAAACTAGGTAGATCCCAATTCTTTAATATAGTGAATAAAGCAGCAAATGTCTCTATGATAGGGTATGGATTTCTCTGAGTATGTGTCTAGGAATGAAATGGCTAGATCATATGGTGTTTCTATTCAGTTGTAGATTTTCAGAGTCAGCTTTAAGGCTGAAAGAGTCCATTACTACAGTAGACACCTTTAGGATCTAATAGACTAATGCCTTTTAATTTAGATAGAGACATCTTAAGTGGTGGAGAACACCTTTTTTTGATAGTGTAAAACTGCATGCCTTCTACCACTAAGCTTGAGGATGATTTTTGTCTTTGAGATAGGATGTGATTGTACATCATATGCTGATCTAAATTTACTGTGTAGCCCAGGCTAATCTCTGTAGTGGGATTTCAATTGCATTTTAATAAATAAAGATTGCATGAAGATCTAAGAGTAAAACAGTCCCACTGATCAGCCTTACAGACCAGATTATGGTAATACATACCTTTGTTTTGGCTTTTGGTTTTTCGAGACAGGATTTCCCTGTAGCTGTCGAGCATGTCCTGGAACTAGTTCTTGTAGACCAGGCTGTCCTCGAAGTCACCGAGATCTGCCTGACCTTGCCTCCTGAGGGCTGGGATTTAAAGGTGTGTGCTACTACCGTCCCGCTAGTAACACACACCTTTTATCCCAGTAGCTACAGTAACATTTACCTTTAATCCCAGTAGCCACACTAGTTGCCATAGAAATCAGGTGATGCCTGCCTTTAAGCCCAGTGCATGCCTTTTAATACCAGCGGTGGAGAGGAATATAAAACTGGGGAAGACAGCTCTCAGACACACAGTCTACTGTGATTCCAGGAAGCAGAATTGCCATCTTAGACTGAAGTCGAGGTAAGAGCCAGTGGCTGGCTGTTTTGCTTTTCGGATTTTCAGGTTGAACCCCAATTTCTCTCTCTGAGTTTTTATTAATTGTGCTTCATGTCTCCAAATCATAAATCTCCTGTTTCTACCTTTCAGGGGCTGAGAGTATGTCCAGCTGCTCATCTGTTCGAAGAGTCATTGGAAAAACAAAGAGAAAAGTTCATGACCAAGGGGAGGAACCAAGTTTTTATATTAACTTCTCCAGAAAGTGGCTTTTGACTCTAATGTTAGTGACTAAAAAAATTGAAGATCACTCAGCTGAGTTACAACACTTCCATTTTAGACATTTATCCTCCTGGATTATGAAAGACAACTATAAGCACATTCTTTCTCTCATAAAGGAAAAGGCTAAACATAAAAAGTATAGGAATAGTTATAAAGGTGTGATATATACCTCTTTGTAGGGAAATACACATGCAAATAGAAAATATTTTAGAAGAATATTTATGAGAAAAGGTAAATTTAAAAGACAATAAAAGTACAGCATGGAGAGAATAGTTACTTTCCCAACTCTCTATCCCCATTATCCTACATTATTCCAGCTATGTGTATGCATCACCATGATATACTTTATATTGATTTATTTTATTGTTCTTATCTTTTTCTCCTCTTTCAAATGCATGTACCTTCATGGGAAGGAAATTGTTTTGTTTATATATACCATATTCAGAATCTGTTTTTGGTATGGAGTGGATGCTTAATAAATATTTGTTTAATGAATGACTGAGTGATTACAGTATGTATTATACACCAGCACAAAGCATGAAAACACAAAACTGAAAACCATCTTAATGATGATTGAGGAAGGCTTTCTGGAGAAGTTATCTTTGTATATATAGTAAAGCATAAATAAGCGAAATGTGTCTTATTACATATAGAACAATGGTCTCTAAGATAAATTATTAGACATAGCATTTAGCTTTTTTGTTTGTTTTGGTTTTGGTTTAGGTTTTGAGACAGTGTTTCTCTGTGAAACAGCCCTCGCTGTCCTGGACTTTGTTTTCTTGATTTGTAGACCAAGTTAGTCTCAAACTTACAGAGATCCACCTGCCTCTGCCTCCTGAGTTCTGGAACTAAAGGTGTGCACCACAATGTCTGGTGCATTAGTTTATCTTTTAATGAGCTACCTTCTTATAGATGCTACAATGAGTTGCCTGTCTTTTCTTAGGGCAATAACCCTATAGCTGGCCTCTATTTCCATTATATCTTGAACCAGTTATCACTCTATTTTTATGAGATCCACATGCTGAAGACCTAACTTGATTCTCTTATAAGCTTGGTCATATTATATTTCCCTCTTTTAACTCACCATATGCTCTAAAACTTACAGCTAGTGTTATATTACACAAGGAGTCCATAGTCAATATATATTATTAAATACTGAAACATTTTAGTGCGATGCAAAGAAAAAACTAAGGTTAAATTATTTTCTAGTAAAAGCATTCTCGCTTCTCCTATCAGATACCTGAATACCCAAATGTAAATAATAACAATAAAAATTATTATCTATATATTTGTATACAATGCCACATAATTTCAAAGCTCTTATTTTGCTCATAAAATAAACTATTGGCAAGGTGATGCTTTTTATCATTTTACTTATGAGAAAAACAGATAATAATATGACTTTTAATTTATCAAATTTGACAAAACAGCTTAATCTTTGGGTTTATCCTATTAGGTCCTGAGACTGAGATATAAGAAGTAAAAGAGGCAATTCTCCAGTGGTAACTCCCCTTTAAAGGGACCCAGCTACACCCATGGTGCCAATGATCTCTAAAAGGGGTAGAGGCACACAAGGAACTTAATACAAAACACAGAAAGTAGGGGGCTGAGACCCGGTGGTGAGTGGCGGGAGATCCTTTGTTTCACTCAGCTTGCCAGTGGTGAGCTGGGCCTTCTGCCTGAGATACCTGCCCAGCAAGGAAACAATATCCAGTAACAGAAGACCCAGCAGAGGGGTGAGTGTGTTTCAGACCAGTAGGCTGGTCACAGAGCACAGACATTCCTAGACTCCCTAATCTTTCTGGTCACTCTGCAGGGGTTTCTCCCCGCGGCTACTGCCCTTCTCTTCCTATCCCATCCCGGCATCCCTAAGGCACCCCTCGCTCCTTCGGGGCCACAACCCCCCCCCCCTGCTCGGCCCATATTGGGGCTGGGACCCAGTGGTGAGTGGCAAGAGTTCATTTATTTCACTCAGCTTGCCAGTGGCAAGTTAGGCCTTTTGTCTGTGAGGTACCTGCCCAGCAAGGAGGAAATATCCAGTAACAGAAGACCCATCGGAGGTGTACCTGCCCAACAAGGAGCCCTTATCCTGTAACAGAAGATCCATCGGAGGGGTCCCTGGCCAACAAGGGGCCATAATCCTGTTCCAAAAGAACTATTGGAGAGCATTTGAAGGAAGAGATGGGCAGGCGCCAAGGCAAGACCCTCCAACAATCTGAGAAACAACATGAAAACACCAGAACATAGCAATCTTACAACAGAAGGACTGAAACACCCTAATCTTGAAGAAATGGAAAAAATTGACATTATGAAAGTGATAGAGACCCTTAAACTGGATATGAAAAACTCCCTTAAAGAAATGGATGAGAGGTATAACAGAAAGTTTGAAGAAATGGAGCTAAAAGTATGCAATGGAAGAAAGAAAGCATATTCAACAAATGGTGCTGGCATAACTGGATGTCAACTTGTAGAAGAATGAAAATAGATCCATATCTATCACCATGCACAAAACTCAAGTCCAAATGGGTTAAAGACCTCAATATTAATCTGAACACACTGAACCTGATAGAAGAGAAAGAGGGAAGTACTCTACAACACATGGGCACAGGAGACCACTTCCTATGTACAACCCCAGCAGCACAGGCATTAAGGGCAACATTGAATAAATGGGACCTCCTAAAACTGAGAAGCTTCTGTAAAGCAAAGGACACTGTCATTAAGACAAAAGGGCTATCTACTGACTGGGAGAAGATCTTCACCAACCCCACAACAGACAAAGGTCTGATCTCCAAAATATATAAAAAACTCAAGAGACTAGACTTTAAAATGCTAATTAACCCAATTAAAAATGGATCACTGAACTGAACAGAGAATTCTCAACAGAAGAAGTTCAAATGGCCAAAAGACACTTAAGGTCATGCTCACCCTCCTTAGCGATTAGGGAAATGCAAATCAAAACAACATTGAGATACCATCTTACACCTGTCAGAATGGCTAAAATAAAAAACACTAATGATAGCCTTTGTTGGAGAGGATATAGAGTAAGTGGTACACTCATCCACTGCTGGTGAGAATGCAAACTTGTGCAACCACTTTGGAATTCAGTGTGGTGGAAACTCGGGATCAATGAACCACAGGATCCAGCAATACCACTCCTGTGAATATACCCAAGAGATGCCCTATCATACTACAAAAGCATTTGTTCAACTATGTTCATAGCAGATTTGTAATAGCCAGAACCTGCAAACAACCTAGATGTCCTTCAATAGAAGAATGGTTACAGAAAGTGTGGAATATATACGCATTAGAGTACTACTCAGCGGTAAAAAACAACATCTTGACCTTTGCGTGCAAATGGATAGAAATAGAAAACACTCTTCTGAGTGAGGTAACCCAGACCCAAAAGGATGAATTTGGTATGTACTCACTCATCAGTGGATTCTAGACATAAATAAAGGTCAGTGAGCCTATAATTCCAGATCCTAGAGAAGCTAAATAAGAAGGTGAACCCAAAGGAAAACATATAGTTATCCCCCTGGATATTGGAAGTATACTAGATTGCCAGGCAAAAATTGGGATCTTGGGGGTAGGGGTGGGGTGGCGGTAAGGGTTGATGGGGAGATGTGAATAGAAAAGTGAGGATGGGAGGATGGGGAGACCCTGGGGTAATGGGATGGTTGGGATGGAGGAAGGGTGGATAGGGGTGCAGGGAAGAAGATATCTTAATTATGGGAGCCATTTTAGGGTTGGCAAGAGACTTCACTCTAGAGGGGGTCCCAGGTATCCATGGAGATGTCCACAGCTAGTTCCTTGGGCAGCTGAGGAGAGGGAGCCTGAAATGGCCCTTTCCTATAGCCATACTGATGAATATCTTGCATATCACCATAGAAGCTTCATCTGGCGATGGATGAAGATAGAGACAGAGACCCACATTGGACTGAGCTCCCAAGGCCCAAATAAGGAGCTAAAGGAGGGAGAACATGAGCAAGGAAGTCAAGACCGTGAGGAGTGCCCCAACCCACTGAGACTGTGGGGCTGGTCTAATGGGATCTCACCAAGGCCAGCTTGACTGGGACTGAAAAAGCATGGGATCAAACCGGATTCTCTGAACGTGGCGGACAATGAAGGCTGACTGAGAAGCCAAGAACAATGGCACTGGGTTTGGATCCTACCGCATGTACTGGCTTTGGGTGAGTCTAGTCTGTTTAGATGCGCACCTTCCTAGACCTGGATGGAGTGGGTTGGACCTTGTACTTCCTGCAGGGCAGGGAACCCTGAGTGCTTCTTGGACTGGAAAGGGAGGGGGAGAGGAGTTAAGGGAGGGGGAGGGAAATGGTAGGTGGGGAGGAGGCGGAAATTTTTAATAATAATAAAAAAATTATAAAAGTATTTAATAAAAGGTTAAAGTATAAAAAACACAAAGAGTAATCATTTTATTTTAACTTTTTTGCTTGTATTACATCTGATAAGGCAAGTTGAGGAAATTCCATTTTGTTTAAAGCATTTTAACAAAGAATGTATTAACTTGGTATGGTGACACATTTGAGAAGTAGGTGTAGGAGACCAGTCTGGTTTACCAAGTGAGTTTCATACTAGTCAGAAATACATAACCAGGCCTTGTCCTAAGAAATGAAATAAAGGGAGGTTGGATTCATGTAGTGTGTAATGTAAATTGGGAGATTACTTTGGGACAATGATCTTGTACCTTGTAAATATTTGTCAGTTGTATTGCTCTGAAAAATGCTGATTGGCCAGTAGCCAGGCAGGAAGTATAGGTGGAGCAACAAGAACATGAGAATTTTGGGAAGAGGAAAGGCACAGTCTTCAGTCATCACCTAGACACAGAGGAAACAAGATGAGAATGCCTCGCTGATAAAAGGTACCAAGCCACATGGCAGAACAGAGACCTCTTATCAACAGGAGATATTTAATAAAACTAACCCACCCAATTAAAGAATTATTTTTTAAACATGGCAAACAAATCTGAGGGCCAATAGAAGGAATAAACCCATTATAAGTGAAAGTAAGATTCTGTTTTTAGGAGAACATCAGCTATCACATTATTAACAAAACAGAATGAAAACATTTAATTTGGGTTGTCAGATTAAGATAAAGTGAGATATAATGTAATAGAATGGATTTCTTCATGAGTTAAGGAATAAAAATCTAATCTCCACTTTTAAATATTGTATCTCAAAAATTAAACTGTCTATAAAGTAATATATATATATATATATGTATATATGACTCATCTTTATTAAAGGACTATATTTATAAATGTTTTATAATATTGAACACTTTATTATTCAATATAAATGTCACAAAATGAAACACTTGGAATATGAGATAAATTCATTTAAATTCCAAGTGTGACATTGCCAATATTAAAATTGCAGGATGAAGTTAAAATTTTGTTACCAGTATTAAAATTAGTCATAGCCCATTTAATTATTTAAAAGAATTATAATATCATCAAGGGTAATTACATAGGTAGGAAAATCAATTATATAAGACCCATGTAAAGTTTTAAAATACAAAGAGCAGTTGGTATATAGCCAGTACAAATGAACCTGGTACTTAGCCAAGGAAAAAATACCAAAGTAGTTCTGCCAAGATTTATGTAAAATAAAATTGCATAGTTTTAGTGGTGCTGTGATAATGTTCATATAACACAGAGACTTTAGTATTTTGGAATTAAGGACAAAAATATTTAAAAGCACATAACATCTTGTATGGGTGTCACTAATCAGGCTGAAAAGTGGATTATGAGTGATCCTTTAGATTAGCAGCCCCTATTCCCACATCCAGTACAGATTTTCTTGTATATTATTATAGTTCCCATGTGAGTGAAAATATTGTAAGGAAGATATAATGATTGCATATATGAGAATTATAGTCTCCTAATTAGATGGGAACTTGAATATAATTTCTATGCTAATGTGGATACAGACTGCCTGTTCATTCTCAGCCGCACTGACTCGAAAAATCAAACAGAATCTATATTAATTACAACACTGCTTGGCCAATGACTCAGGCATATTTCTAGCTCTCTATTACATTTTAAATTAACCCATTTCTATTAATCCGTGTTTCACCATGAGGCTGTAGTTTACCGGTAAATTCCTGGGGTAGACACATTGGACAGCTACATGGCATCTCTCTGACAGCCTTCTTTTCTCCTCTATCATTGCTTGGAATTCCTGCCTTGCTCTATTCTGCCCTGCTATAGGCCCAAGAAGCTTCTTTATTCATTAACCAATAAAAGCAACACATATACAAAAGGACTTCCCACACCATGCTAAACATTAGTTTGCTAAGATAGAGCCAGAGCTCCCAAGGCTACAAGTCAGAGCTGGAATTGGGGTGGACATTTTTTTGTTCCTGGTCCAAAACCCATGTTTTAGTAACATACTAACTTTATGTTTCACACAAAGATGTGACTTTACAAAACAATCAAGATATGTATACATCAAAATAAGAATAAGGATGAATATGTTCATAATATTGATAAAACATGGTTATCAAAAATCAATCATTTGTAAAGTCATTGGGTCAATTTTCCTTTATTTCCCTAAACCAAACAAAGTGAACTTATATTGGTTCAGATGACCTCATGGGAAACAGAATATACATTAAATGAAACTATTTCAATTCCAGTCAATGAAATTCTTTGCCAGCTGTACAAATTCAATTACTTCTACCATTTTGAAGATCAATATTTGAATCAATTCATCTCTACTCAAATCCATTGTAAAGAAGCTTGAAACAATTGGAAAAACCACACTATGACACATTTTTTTGAACATAGAGATTCACCACTAAGATTTTAATCTCATCTCAAGTCTAGGAGCCATTGATATTCCCCTGAAATGTGTATATCTCCCAAATGTAATACTTGTTTTCATACTTTAAAAAATGGATCTCCTTATATATCCTGGGAATCACATTTCCATTTCTTAGAATGGAAACATTTCATTTTCATATCTTCCAATACTGCCTTTTGTAAATCCACTAAAATCTTATACTAGATTGATGGTTATCCTTCATGCCATCTTCTCAACACACAAAAGTTGTTCAAATGCACAAAACAAAGTCAGAGAACGTTGCTAAGATTCAGGCACCTTTTAGACAGCTGAACACTCTGGTAAATTAAGTGACTCACCCACCCTGCCTTATTACAGGGCTGAATATTAAGACTATTTTAAGATAGCCAAAATAATGTTAATTTAGTAAATGTCAAATGTTTTCCCGTGTTTGTAACCATGAGACAATCAGGGGATGGACTATGCCTAGAGGCCTGAAAGATAATTACACAGATGTTGTGGATTGAGTTATTCACCCCATTAATTCTTGCATTGAGATTTAAAGCACCTCAGAATGTTACCTTATTTGGAAATAAGGTCACTGAAACTGAAATTTGTTAAGATGAGATCATTGAAATGGATTCCAATGCAGTATTACTGGTGTACTTATAAACCACGGAAACGAGCATTTAGACAGAGACATACATATACAGAGGAAAGAATAGGAAGAGAGAGAGGAGATGACAGTCATAAGACAAGAAGAAAATGTTTCAATAGACATTTTGCCCACACAACTCTCAGGAGGAATATATCCCACTGACATACTGGTTTTGAGTTTTGGCTTATAGATGTCTTGAAACACTAAGTTTCTGGATATTTTTAAAAATTAGTTTATTTTTATTTTATATGTAGGAATATTATTTTACCTATATGTATATGTGCATTGTGTGCATGCAGTGCTTTTGGAAGCCAGAAAGTGATGTCAGATATCCTGAAATTGGAGTTACAGAATATTGTGAGACACCATATGGGTGCTGGGAACTTAGGTCAGGTCTGCTGGAATAGCAGCCAGTGCTCTTAATGGCGGAACCATCTCTCCATCACCAAACTATTAAATAAATCATTTTGATTGTGTAATTCTGTTACAACCTTGAGGAACTAATAACAAATTGCCTAGCTGATGCTCTAGATAAAGTAATATTTTAGGACATTACTTCATATTGATCAAGAAAGTCATAAAATAAGATACATAGAGGCAATACCTGATTAAACTCTTTAGTGTATATGAAGGTTTTTACTTTATGTGATGGTTTTTTTATTATCTGAAATCTCCAAGGTAACTGGAAAATTCAATTAAACAGAAATTCAATTTTTAAATTAAGTTGATTTTATAGTTCAACACACACACACACACACACACACACACACACACACACACACATGGGTTTTCTAAAAGCCATGAGTTAGAAATTAAGTAGTAAACAAAAATTATGGCATATACTTTCATATTTTCCCGGAGTTTACAGTTGTTTGGAATAAAGTGTGCATGTCTGTATGTCTGTGCTGCGTGCTGTATGTCTCCCTGTGTGAATGTTTTTGTGTGTGTCCATGAGTGTGTAACTATGTGTTTGTCCCCATTTGTATCTGTATGTTTGTCTTTGTATGTGCGTGTGCATGTATGTGTGTCTGTGAGCTTGTGTGAATGTGTTTATGTAAATGTGTATAGATGTGCATATATGTGTGTCTATCTCTGTATGTATATGTATATGTGTGTGTTTTAAAACACAGTCAGCTAAGCTAGGTCAGGAACAAGGAAGAAATTAATATTTGAGTACTTCTACATGTGTTATTTAAGTTTTGTAATAGCTCTCTGAGATATTTATTATTTCCATTTCAGAAATCAGGAAACTAACACAGAGAATAAAAGAAACTGTGGAGTAATGGGATTCTCTTCAAACTCATATCTAAAACCTGTTTGCTCTGTTAATCTTTTTAAAAGAGAAAGGCCAAAGGATAACACATATATACTTGCATGTTTTATACAGTAATACATACATACACATATCACCATCTCATGCCAGGTATCCTGGTCCTCTGGCTCTTACATTCTTTCTGCCCCCTTTCTGCAATGTTTCCCAAGCCTTACTTGTTGTAATTACATTGTAGATACCAGTTAAGGCTTTGTACCATGATAACTACTTTGAAGTGCCAATTTGATACACCTGGGAGATTTATTTTTGATTCCTAATTTATGTAGAAGTGTCCAGCCTACTGTGAGCAATGACATTCCTAGGCAGATGGGCCTGGATTGTGTAAGAAATGTAGCTTGGCAAACAAAGGAGAACAAACCAATAAGCAGTGTTCCTCTGGAGTTCCTGCCCTGACTTCCTCCAATGATAGAACATAAACCAAAAATCAAAATAAAGCCATTCCTCCCCCAAGTTGTTTTGGTCAGAATATTTTATCACAGCAATAAATCAGAACAACGTAGTACTCCATAGTCAGTTATTCTCTTCCTTTTTACCAGTGTGGATATTTTTAGTAGACCTGTCTGCTACCAAAAACAAAAGCTTCTTTTTATAAAAGACAAGAGCTACAATAAAGGTTTTCCCTAGTGTCTAAGTTGGCTAGTCTTATATTAACAGACATTAATTTATTCCGATTTAAATGCAATTCTACAGTTGTTAGTTACCCCCCAAGATAAAAATGCCACTATTGCACTACTGGGGATATCCTGATGGGCTGATCATGGTTGTGTTTCATATAATTTACAGCTAGATAGGACTAATAACTTCTTTTTCTACTTTGGTAGCTTGCAAAACACTTGATCCTATGAAAGCTTTGGTTCAGAGATGAGGCTTCCAGGGAAGTTGTAGCTTGATTATTTTAAGACACGTGTATGAAATGTATAGTGCCTTCAGCAATAGGGTCTTACTTTCAAATTTTGGAAAGCAATCAAAAGCAATTGCAATAGCCTATACTGTTTTGGAAGTTTGATCATGCTGTCTAGTGGTTCTCAACCTTCCTAGTGCTGTGACCCTTTAATACAGTTCCTAATGTTGTGGTGGCCCCCAACCATAAAATTATTTCATTGCTACTTCATAACTAATTTTACTACTGTTATGAATTGTAATGTAAATATTTGTACTTTTTGATCATCTTAGGTAGTAACCCCAGTGAAAGTGTCATTAGTTTGACCCCCTTTCCACAGAGGGCTTGTGACCTACAGTCTACAGATTGAGAACCATTGCTCCTAACCAACAACTGGAAAAAAGTTGTTTTTTCCCCAATTTTTAAAGGTGGCATTGTCATCTCATGTGAAATAACATCACTAAAATTATGTACTTTACAAAGTGATAGATTTCCTTATGACTTTTTCAAGCATTCTTAGTGGTTTTTTTAAAATTAATTCTTTCTCCATCTTCAACTGTATTATTCTCTCTTCTTCCTCTTAAGTTTAAGTCTATATCCCATGGTTCTCCTTTTTCCTCCCAAATAGCTGTGTCCTATTCACCCTAGAGTACCTTCTATCCCCTCCCACATGATACATTTCTATATTTATGACATGGTGGTAGTTTAAATGTAATTGGTCCCCATAGGCTCATAGGGAATAGCACTTTTAGGAGGCATTGTCTTATTGAAATAGGTATGGCACTGTTGGAAGAAGTATGTTTAAGTTTACTTTCTGCTGCCTTTCAATCTGCATGTAGAACTCTTAGCTCCTTCTCCAGTGCCATGGATGACTGCACAATCCCATGCTTCCTGCCATGATGATAGTGGGCTAAACCTCTGAAACTACAAGCCAGCCCCAGTGAAGAGTTTTCCTTTATAAGTATTGCTGTAGTCATGATGTCTCTTTTTTATTTTATTTATTTATTTATTAAAAATTTCCACCTCCTCCCATCCTCCCATTTCCCTCCCACTCCTCCACTCTCCCTCTCCCTTGCTATCCAGTCCTAAGAGAAGTCAGGGTGCCCTGCCCTGCGGGAAGTCCAAGGCCCTCCCCCCTCCATCCAGGTCTAGGAAGGAGTGCATACAAACAGACTAGGCTCCCAAAAAGCCAGTACATGCAGTAGAATCAAAACCCGGTGTCATTATCATTGGCTTCTCAGTCTGCCCTCATTGTCAGCCATATTCAGAGTCCGGTTTGATCACATGTTCATTCAGTCCCAGTCCAGCTGGCCTTGGTGAGCTCCCATTAGATCAGTCCCATCGTCTCAGTGGATGGATGTACCCCTCGCTGTCCTGACTTCCTTGCTCATGATCTCCCTCCTTTTGCTCCTCATCAGGACCTTGTGAGCTCAGTCCGGTGCTCCTATGTGGAGCTCTGTCATTTTCTCCATCCAACGCCAGGTGAAGGTTCTATGGTGATATGCAAGATATTCATGAGTATGGAAATAGGATCTGGACATTTCTGGCACCCTCTCCTCAGCTGTCCAAGGAACTAGCTGGGGGTGTCTTCCTGGACACCAGGCCCAAAAAGATGAACATGGGATGTACTCACTCATAATTGGTTTCTAGCTATAAATAAAGGACATCAAGCCTATAATTCGTGATCCTAGAGAAGCTAAATAAGAAGGTGAATCCAAAGAAAAACATATAGTTATCCTCCTGGATATTGGAAGTAGACAAGATTGTCGGACAAAAAATGGGAACTTGGGGTGGGGTGGGATGGGGGGATGGGGAGAGAAAAGTGTGAAGTGGAGGATGGGGAGAGCTTGGGGGAATAGGATGGTTGGGATATAGGAAGGGTGGATATGGGAACAAGGAATTATATATCTTAATTAAGGGAGCCATTCTAGGGTTGGCAGAGACTTGATTCTAGAGGCCTTTATCTTTTAATTAATGTAACATACTGTGATAACAATTACTCAAGATTTTTTGTGTAGAACATATATCGATTACACATTGTTTATGCATATTTCTTCTTCATTTATAAATAAAAGGTATTTTCCAAGGTTGGTACTGGGCATTTAACATGGTTGACTTAGAAATATGATCTATGCACATATGCAGAGTCACCCTGTAAAAACGATTTCAATTTTTTTGATTTACAATTAAAATTACAAATCTTAACATGTATAGAAGGTACATGTGGATATGATCAAAGCATTGTGCTCCCTCTTCATTGGAAACCCTACCAAATGGAAAGGAGAACCAAGGAGTAAGCAGTGTGTCAATAGGATGAAATTAATGGGTAATGACTACTGGTGCTGAAGTATCAATGTGTCTGTTACTGGACACATTGATACTTCATTCTGTTTACTTTTGAAGAGAATAACACTCCCAGTGGTATTGGTATTGATACTCCCCTGGACAGTGCTAGGGTGTCTCACTGAAACCTTTGCCATACTCCCTTTCCTAAACATTCCTTCCTGATTAAGCCCACTCTCCCAAGGTCTTAATTCATTGTGTGATATGCTAATATAAACTATTACTTTCATTCTTGCCTGAGAGACATTCTGTTTCTTTAATAGGACTTCACTTGCCATGACCTTGCCCAATAAAACTTTATTTTATACTTGAATTCTTTTAAGTCTGTCTTCTACAGTATGAAAAATCTTACCTCTTATTTTCAGGCATATATTATATCTTTTGTAGTTTGTTTCCCTTCTGTGTACTCATGAAAATTTTGAGGTTATTTTAAAGTACACTATGTCACTTTCATAGAAAATTGGAGGCTTTAATGCTTGAAGCTTTGCCATATTTTTCTAATGAGCATTTTTTTTGTGTAAGAGAGAAAAAACAGCCCTCATATGGAGGCTGATTTTAAGTTCAGACTAAGATATCGTGATAAGAAATGGAAATAATTAGTTATAAGATATTTAAAACCACTCATTTTGTCATATAGTTATGAATAATATATTTCAGAAAACACATAACTAAATTTGTATATTGAAATACAATATTGCAAGCATTCTTTGTTTTGCTTTGCAAAATAAGTGGAATCCTGGAAAGTTCATAATAAAATATTGTGCAAAGATATGCAGTCAACAATCCTAAATTGCTAACAGTTTTCCTTTTCTAGTTGGCATCATGGCCTCTGGCAAACACTTGAACAATTAGTGCCCTAGCCCATATACCTTGAAAATATATGTCATGCTGGGGCATGAGTTAGAATAGGGCAGTCTTTACATTTGGCTGGAATCCAGCATCTGACTACATAACCCAGGTGCTAGGAATACCAGGGATTTATTATAATGGAGACATTGTTTGACATATTGAACTTATAGCCGGGTGGTGGTGGCACACGCCTTTAATCCCAGCACTCGGAGGCAGAGGCAGGCGGATCTCTGAGTTCGAGGCCAGCCTGGTCTACAAGAGCTAGTTCCAGGACAGGCTCTAGATACTACAGGGAAACCCTGTCTCAAAAAACAAAACAAAAAAAACCCCCAAAGGACATATTGAACTTATATAGTACATGTCAGAAGGATCATATAAATCTGGGTAAGAGAATATTCTCTGAAAATAATTAATTAAAACCTTGTTACAAAGGAAGGCCTAACGTAATAACTTTCCTCTTGACATTGTAACATGTGTCAAAAATGCTAAAACCTCTAGAAACTCTATCCTTATCTGGAATTTCAATTTTCTTTGAAAATGTGTTCAGGTTTTTAGTTTCTTTACTCATTCCTGAAAGCTATTACTTCTAAGCAGATAACCCTCAAATCTATCTTGACCATAACTTTTATCTTGAGCTGCAGAATGCCATCCCCAGGTGACTGGTCATATCTCTCTAACCGTACACTCAGCATCATTGAAGAAGTCATCACTGGCATCAAGCTCTAAATGACAAACAATTTCTTCTTTCAGTATCTCAAATATGTAAAAGCAAAGGTAGTTTACATGTTTTTTCATGTCTTCCCTTTTCTATTCTTTTCTTTTTGTTTATTTACCTTCTCTCCTTGATTTCAGCCACTCCCTTTTCTTTCCTTCCTTTCATCCTTACTTCTCCTTTTTTCTTGTTTGCTTCCTTTAATTTTTTTTGTCTTGTGCTCATTTACATGTCTGGTTCTATATGATTGAATAATCAATATCTCCTACTCTTTTACTTCCATTCCCATAGCTACCATCGTACTTTAGTTGATCATTACATGTTGTGTGGTTTATTTCTTTTAGGGTTTTTTATTGCTTTATAAATAATACCACTCAAAATTTCCACTGCCTCCCCTCCTCCCATTTCCTTCCTGCTCCCCCACTCACCATCCTCCTTCCCCCTCCAGTCCTAAGAGAAAGCAGGGTACCCTGCCCTGTGGGAGGTCCAAGGCCCTTCCGTCTCCATCCAGGCTTAGGAAGGTGTGCATCCAAATAGACTAGGATCCCAAAAAGCCAGTACATGCGGTAGAGACAAATCCCAGTGCCATTATCATTGACTTCTCAGTTGGTCCCAGTTGTCAGCCACATTCAGAGAGACCAATTAGATCACATGCTCATTCAGTCCCATTCCACCTGGCTTTGGTTAGCTCCCATCAGATCAGGCACAAGATCTCAGTGGATGGACTGACCCCTCGTGGTCCTGACTTCCTTGCTCATGTTCACCCTCCTTCTGCTCTTCAACTGGACCTTAGGAGCTCAGTCCAGTGCTCTGATGGGGGTCTCTGTCTCTATCTCCATCTGCCACCAGACGAAGGTTCTTTGGTGATATTCAAGATAGTCATCAGTCTGACTATGGGACAAGGTCAGTTCAGACACCCTCTCATCCACTGCCCAGGGTCCTAGCTGGGTCCTCGTGGACACCTGGGAACCCCTCTAAAACCAAATCTCTTGCCAACCCTAAAATGGCTCCCTTAATTAAGAGATCTTCTTCCCTGCTCCCTTATCCACCCTTCCTCTATCTCAACCATCCCACTTCCCCAAGCTCTCCCCAATCTTCCCCTTCTCCCTTCTTTCTTCCCCTCTCCCCTTCCCCACACTCCATCCCTAACCCTATGCTCCCAACTTTTGTCTGGCAATCTTGTCTGCTTCCAATTTCCAGGAGGATCTATATATTTTTTTTAGGTTCACCTTATTATTTAGCTTCTCCAGGATCACAAAATATGGGCTCAATGTCTTTTGTTTATGGCTAGAATCCACTAATGAGTGAGTACATACCATATTCATATTTTTGGGGACTGGGTTATCTCACTCAGTATAGTGTTTTCTATTTCCATCCATTTGCATGCAAAATTCAAGATGTCATTGATTTTTACCGCTGAGTAGTACCCTAATGTGTAGATGTGCCACACTTTCTTTATCCATTCTTCCATTGAGGGGAATCTAGGTTGTTTCCAGGTTCTGGCTATTACATATAATGCTTCTATGAACATAGTTGAACAAATGCTTTTGTAGTATGATTGGGCATCTCTTGGGTATATTCCCAAGAGTGGTATCGCTGGATCCTGAGGTAAGTTGACTCCCAATTTTCTGAGAAATTGCCACACTGATTTCCAAAGTGGTTGCACAAGTTTGCATTCCCACCAACAAAGGATGAGTGCTCCCCTTAATCCACATTCTCTCCAACATAGGTTATCATTGGTGTTTTTGATTTTAGCAATTCTGATAGGTGTAAGATGGTATCTCAATGTTGTTTTGATTTGCATTTCCTTGATCACTAAGTAAGTTGAACATGTCCTTAAGTGTTTTTTGGCCATTTGAACTTCTTCTGTTGAGAATTCTCTGTTCAGTTTAGTACCCCATTTTTAATTGGGTTATTTAGAATTTTAATGTCTAGTCTCTTGAGTTCCTTATATATTTTGGAGATCAGACCTTTGTCTGTTGCGGTGTTTGTGGAGATCCTTTCTGAGTCAGTAGGCTGCCTTTTTGTCTTAATGACAGTGTCCTTTGCTTTACAGAAGCTGCTTAGCTTCAGGAGGTCCCATTTATTCAATGTTGCCTTTAATGTCTGTGCTGCTGGGGTTATACGTAGGAAGCAGTCTCCTGTGCCCATATGTTGTAGAGTACTTCCGACTTTCTCCTCTATCAGGTTCAGTGTGTTCAGATTTATATTGAGGTCTTTAATCCATTTGGACTTGAGTTTTGTGCATGGTGATAGACACGGATCTACTTTCATTCTTCTACAGGTTGACATCCAGTTATGCCAGCACCATTTGTTAAAGATGCTTTCTTTCTTCCATTGTATAATTTTAGCTCCTTTGTCAAAAACCATTTGTTCACAGGCTTGTGGATTAATATCCAGGTCTTTGCTTTGATTCCGTTGGTCAACATCTCTGTTTTTATGCCAGTACCAAGCTGTGCTCATTACTGTAGCTCTGTAATAGAGTTTGAAGTCAGGGATGGTAATGCCTCCAGAAGTTCCTTTATTGTACAGGATTGTTTTGGCTATCCTGGGATTTTTGTTTTTCCATATAATATTGATTATTATTCTCGGTCTGTGAAGAATTTTGATGGGGATTCCATTGAATCTATAGATTGCCTTTGGTAGAATTGCTATTTTTTTTTTTTTACTATGTTGATACTACCAATCCAAGAGCATAGGAGTTCCTTCCATTTTCTGAAATCCTCTTCAATTTCTTTCCTCACAGCTTTAAAGTTCTTGTCAAATAGATCTTTCACTTCCTTGGTTAGTGTTGCCCCAAGATATTTTATGCTATTTGTGGCTATCGTGAAAGGTGATGCTTCTATGATTTCCCTCTCTGCTTCTTTATCCTTTGTGTATAGGAGGGCTACTGATTTTTTGAGTTGATCTTGTATCCTGTCACATCGCTGAAGGACAGAAAGCCTTCATTGACATGTAGACATAGAGACTCATCTGTGCAAATGTGTGCTGTACTAGATTCACTATGTTATATGCAGCAGAATGAAATACTACCCATGTAATCTGAGAACAGTGCAACATGTTATTTCAAAAATATTCAAATTGTCATATTAAGTTGGCCTTTCTAAGGTTCTGCATAATGGTGATTTTTATGGCTAATACAGCCATTAAGCATCAGAAAGGATGACCTTATCACACACTTAACATTTTGGCTTCAATGTATGAATCAATATGTAATTGATTTAATTAAGGAAGCTGAGGAAAGTTCTTTTACAACATGGCTCAATTTACATCTGTAAATATTCAGCGGCCAATGATTTTGCTATCTATGACTTGTGTGACTTTCGTGAATCTAAAATGGATTTTTAAATGCTTGAAGGCTGATTGTACATTGAGTATATATCATTTTAAGTTGGAATGAATTTCTTAGGACTGAAACTTTCATTTTTTCAAAAAAAATGTATTATTTGTATTATTTAATGTGTATGTGTATTTTATCTGGATTTATATTATGTATCCATGTGAGTGCCTGTTACCCAAGGAGGTTGGTACAGGGCACTGGATCCCCTGGAAATGGAGTTACAGGTGATTGTGAGTCACCATGTGGTGCTGAGAAGTGAAGAGTCCATGCTCATAACTGCTGAACCATCTTTCCAGGATTTATTTTATTTTAGGTTACACAAATTTAAGACCATCATATTAAGCTAATTAACTTTCCATTATCCTAAAGAAATTATTATTTTCCCCTTTGGCAAAGGCAACAATTCTTCATCTCTGAAAAGTATAGCACCAATACTATCATTTAATTAGCATTAGCAAGGTACACTTTATAAGTTTCATGAAGTATGAATATAGCCTGTTGACTAATCTTTTGTGCTATTTCATTTACTGTGTCTTTCACTTTAGCATATAAGCAGTTGCAAAGCAGAAGTTCTATTTGTTTCATCATAGCACTGACAATTCTTAGCATATAGTTGGTACTCTTGACTAAATGAATACATGAATGTGGCTTTACATGATAATTTTGTTGCTGTAATGAAGACTGGCAATTCACTTATTTAAAATTCTTCACATGCCACTTCTACAATATTTATAACTTATTCTCCTTCCTCTAACTATTTAAGTATTAATGGATATGTATATGACCTAAGGCTAAAATCATCAAATTTGGATTACATTTTAGTCACCTATTACAGTTGAACACTTTACTTAAAATCTTTATTTTAGACAATGTGATTTTTTTCCCTGGTCATAAAATATAAAGCATCAATTATTTTAAACAAATTACTATGTTTATTTTTAAAGATTTTTTTTAATACAGCAACAAAACCTATATTTGGGTGAAAAAATCCACTTGGTGAATACTTAGGCTTAAAAATAAAAAAAAAACCTTGAAAATTCTCTAAGACATTTCTTGGACAGCTGCCTCAATTTCTGTCTTCTAAGAATTCAGGAGATGGCTGGGTAAATAACTCAGTGGTTAAACAGTATGTTACTGCTTTTGTAGAAGACCCAGGTATAATTTCCAACCCCCATGTTAAGTAACTTACACTGCTTGTAATTTCAGTTCCAGGAGACCTGGCACCCTTTTCTGGCCTCTGAGGACACCTACATTCACGTGGGCATATCTATGCATATACATATAAATAAAAAAATTAAAAAAAAACTTTAGTTAAAGAGTGCAAACTGGAGAAGACCCAGCATAGGGGTGAGTGTGTTTCTGAACAGCGGGGACTGCAGAAGCCCGGGTCACAGAGCACAGATATTCCTCGAACTCCTAATCTTTCTGATCATTCTGCAAGGGTTTGTCCCTGCGCCTTCTGCCCTTCTCTTCCCATCCCATCCCAACGTGCCTAAGGCACCGCTCCACTCCTTAAGGGCCACAAAACCACCCTGCTTGGCCCGTATTGGGGCTGGGACCCGGTGGTGAGTGGTGGGAGATTCTTTGTTTCACTCAGCTTGCCAGTGGCGAGCTGGGCCTTCTGTCTGTGAGATACCTGCCCAGCAAGGAGCCCTTATCCTGTAACAGAAGATCCATCAGAGGGGTTCCTGGTGAACAAGGGGCCATAATCCTGTACCAGAAGAACTATTGGAGAGCATTTGAAGGAAGAGATGGGCAGGCGCCAAGGCAAGAATCCCTCCAACAATCTGAGAAACAACATGAAAACACCAGAACATAGCAATCTTATAACAGAAGAACTGGAACACCCTAATCTTGAAGAAATGGAAAAAATTGACATTATGAAAGTGATAGAGACCCTTAAACTGGATATGAAAAACTCCCTTAAAGAAATGGATGAGAGGTATAACAAAAAGTTCGAAGAAATGAGTAAATCCGTAAATGATACCCTGGAAAACCAAGAAAAAACAATCAAACAGGTAATGGAAACAGTTCAAGATTTGAAAACTGAAATGGAGGCAATGAAGAAAACACAAACCGGGGGCTGGCTGACTATGGAAAATCTAGGTAAATGAACAGAGACTACAGAAACAAGCATAACCAATAGAATACAAGAGATAGAAGAAAGAATCTCAGATTCTGAAGATACCATAGAGAAAATAAGCACACTGATCAAAGAAAACAGCAAATCCAACAAATCTCATCACAAAACATTCGGGAAATCTGGGACACAATAAAAAGACCAAACCTAAGAATAGGAGTAGATGAAGAAGAATTACAGATCGAAGGAACAGAAAATATATTCAACAAAATTGTAGAAGAAAACATTCCCAACGTAAAGAAAGATATTCCTATGAAGGTTCAAGAAGCATACAGAACACTGAATAGAATAGATTAAAAAAACTTCCCTTCACCATATAATAATCAAAACACAAAACATACAGATCAAAGAAAGAATATTAAGAGCTGCAAAGGAAAAAGGTCAAATAACTTATAAAGGTAAACCTATCAGACTTACCCCAGACTTCTCTATGGAAACCATGAAAGCCAGAAGGTCCTGGATAGAGGTACTGCAGAAACTAAGAGACCATGGATGCAAGTCCAGACTACTATACCCAGCCAAGTAAAGGCCATCTGAGTAAATTCAGGAACACGACAAGGCTGTCCACTCTCTCCATATCTCTTCAATATAGTGCTTGAAGTTCTTGCAATAGCAATAAGACAGCATTAGGAGATCAAGGGGATTCGAATTGGAAAGGAAGAAGTTAAACTTTCGTTATTTGCAGATGATATGATAGTGTACATAAGCGATTGCAAAAACTCCACCAAAGAACTCCTACAGCTGATAAACACCTTTAGTAATGTGGCAGGATACAAGACCAACTCCAACAATTCAGTTGCCTTCCTATACACAAAAGATAAAGAAGCAGAGAGGGAAATCAGAGAAGCATCACCTTTCACGATAGCCACAAATAGCATAAATTATCTTGGGGTAACTCTAACAAAGGACGTGAAAGATCTGTTTGACAAGAACTTAAAGTCTTTGAAGAAAGAAATTGATGAAGATACCAGAAAATGGAAGGATCTCCCTTGCTCTTGGATTAGGAGGATCAACATAGTAAAAATGGCAATTCTACCAAAAGCAATCTATAGATTCAATGCAATCCCCATTAAAATCCCATCAAAATTCTTCACAGACCTTGAGAGAACAATAATCAACTTTATATGGAAAAACAAGAAACCCAGAATAGCCAAAACAATCCTATACAATAAAGGAACTTCTGGAAGCATTACCATCCCTGACTTCAAACTCTATTACAGAGCTACAGTATTGAAAACAGCTTGGTATTGACATAAAAACAGAGAAGTCAAGCAATGGAATCGAATAGAAGACTCGGATATTAACTCATAAACCTATGAACACCTGATTTTTGATAAAGGAGCTAAAAATATACAATGGAAGAAAGAAAGCATCTTCAACAAATGGTGCTGGTATAACTGGATGTCAACCTGTAGAAGAATGAAAATAGATCCATATCTAACACCTTACACAAAACTCAAGTCCAAATTGGTTAAAGACCTCAATATTAATCTGAACACACTGAACATGATAAAAGAAAAAAAAAGTGGGAAGTCCTCTACAACACATGGGCACAGGAGACCACTTCTTATGTACAACCCTAGCAGCACAGGCATTAAGGGCAACATTGAATAAATGGGACGTCCTAAAACCGAGATGCTTCTGTAAAGCATATGACACTGTCATTAAGACAAAAGGGCTACCTACTGACTGGGAGAAGATCTTCACCAACCCCACAACAGACAAAGGTCTGATCTCCAAAATATATAAAAAAAACTCAAGAAACTAGACTTTAAAATGCTAATTAACCCAATTAAAAAATGGGGCACTGAACTGAACAGAGAATTCTCAACAGAAGAAGTTCAAATGGCCAAAAGACACTTAAGGTCATGCTCAACCTCTTTAGCAATAAGGGAAATGCAAATCAAAACAACATTGAGATACCATCTTATGCCTGTCAGAATGGCTAAAATAAAAAAAAAAAACACTAATGATAGCCTTTGCTGGAGAGGATGTAGAGTAAGTGGTACACTCATCCACTGCTGGTGAGAATGCAAACTTGTGCAACCACTTTGGAATTCAGTGTGGTGGTTTCTCAGGAAACTCGGGATCAATGAACCACAGGATCCAGCAATACCACTCCTGTGAATATACACAAGAGATGCCCTATCATACTACAAAAGCATTTGTTCAACTATGTTCATAGCAGAATTATTTGTAATAGCCAGAACCTGCAAACAACCTAGATGTCCTTCAATGGAAGAATGGTTACAGAAAGTGTGGAATATATACGCATTAGAGTACTACTCAGCGGTAAAAAACAACGACATCTTGAACTTTGCATGCAAATGGATGGAAATAGAAAACACTCTTCTGAGTGAGGTAACCCAGACCCAAAAGGATGAATTTGGTATGTACTCACTCATCAGTGGATTCTAGACATAAATAAAGGTCAGTGAGCCTATAATTCCAGATCCTAGAGAAGCTAAATAAGAAGGTGAACCCAAAGGAAAACATATAGTTATCCTCCTGGATATTGGAAGTATACTAGATTGCCAGGCAAAAATTGGGATCTTGGGGGTAGGGGTGGGGTAAGCGGTAAGGGGTGATGGGGAGATGTGGAGAGAAAAGTGAGGAGGGGAGGATGGGGAGACCCTGGGGTAATGGGATGGTTGGGATGGAGGAAGGGTGGATAGGGGTGCAGGGAAGAAGATATCTTAATTAAGGAAGCCATTTTAGGGTTAGCAAGAGACTTCACTCTAGAGGGGGTCCCAGGTATCCATGGAGATGTCCACAGCTAGTTCCTTGGGCAGCTGAGGAGAGGGAGCCTGAAATGGCCCTTTCCTATAGCCATACTGATGAATATCTTGCATATCACCATAGAAGCTTCATCTGGCGATGGATGAAGATAGAGACAGAGACCCACATTGGACTGAGCTCCCAAGGCTCAAATGAGGAGCTGAAGGAGGGAGAACATGAGCAAGGAAGTCAAGACCGTGAGGAGTGCCCCAACCCACTGAGACTGTGGGGCTGGTCTAATGGGATCTCACCAAGGCCAGCTTGACTGGGACTGAAAAAGCACGGGATCAAACCGGATTCTCTGAACGTGGCGGACAATGAGGGCTGACTGAGAAGCCAAGAACAATGGCACTGGGTTTGGATCCTACCGCATGTACTGGCTTTTGGGGAGTCTAGTCTGTTTAGATGTGCACATTCTTGGACCCAGATGGAGTGGGTTGGACCTTGTACTTCCTGCAGGGCAGGAATCCCTGACTGCTCCTTGGACTGGCAAGGGAGGGGCAGGGGAGTTAAGGGAGGGGGAGGGAAATGGTAGGTGGGGAGGAGGTGGAAATTTTTAAGAATAAATAAAAGTGCAAACTGATTATGTATTCACATTATTTGGGGATAACCTGTGTTGAATGAAATCCTTTGGTGGTCCAGTCTAAGCCAGAAGTTTGTCTTTATGTGGTATCTAACTTCTTTCTTGGAAAATGTCAACATATTTCTACTTTTCAATATTTAGTGAAGGTAGAAAAAGAATTGATCAGCAATATATTCATAATGACAGAAAGATATCTAATTAGTTGTTGTTTTGAAAATTATCCTCAGTCTTCTTAGCTTTGGTTAATTTATCTTCACTTGTCCTTCCTCCCACCAACCTCATATACTGAAACAGAATCACCAGTGGGACAGTATTGGGCTTGGGAGAGATAGGATGATCATACAAACAGAACTCTTCTGAATAGGATTAGTGTATTTATACAAGAGGCAATAGAGGGCTTAGGCTTAGTTGGCAGAGTGCTTGCCTAGTATGTGTAAAGACCTGGGTGTAATCCTCAACATTACATATACTGGGCATAAGACAGGATCATAAGTTCAAGATTATCTTAGGCTACACAGTAGTCTCAAGCTTGGTTTGGAGTATAAAACACCCATCTTATAAACAAGTGAAAGTAATCTAAAGAGAGACAGAAGTGTTCCCCCATCTACTATGTAAGATATAACAAGACGGCTCAAACTATGAACCTAAAGGTAGACCATTATTAGATGCTAATCAAATTTGTACAAGTGGATTTTTTTGGTCATTTTCTTTTTAACAATTTCTAAAAGTTAGGTTACAAAGTAATATGTTTCATCATAACGTGTTCATACAGATGTGCCATTACCATGTGTTCTCATTCATTCTTACCAGGTAATTTTATTTCCCTCTTTATCACCCCCCCCACTTTTGGCTTTTTAAGACAGTGTTTCTCTTTGAAAGAGCCATAGCTGTTCTCGAACTAGTTCTTGTAGACCATGCTGGCCTCGAACTCCCAGAGATCTGCCTGCCTCTGCCTCCCGAGTGCTGGGATTAAAGGTATGTGCCACCAACACCCAGCCACAAGTACCCCTTTTTATTAACTGTTTTTATTTTTAATCTTTTAATTATTATTTTTATCTTCTCTCTCATATAATACTTCCTGACCACAGTTTCCTTTCCCTTTTCCCCTTCTAGCCCCCCCCCACTTCCCTTCTCCAGATTCACTGTTTATCTATTTTTTTTTCAGAAAAGAACAGGGCTTCCACGGATATCAATAGAACATAGCATAATAAGATGCAATAAGATTACATACAAACCTTCACATCAAACCTGAATGAGGCACCCCAACAGGAGAAAAAGAGTCCCAAGAGCAGGCAAAAGATCCAATGACACTCCTACTCCCTCTGTTAGGAGTCCTACAAAAACACCAAGCTAACAACTATAACATATATGCAGACCTATCACAGACCTATGCAGGCTCCATGATTGCTGCTTCAGTCTCTGTGAGCTCCCATGAGTCTTGCTTAATTGATTGTGTGGACTGTGTTCTCCTGGTGTCCTCCATCCCTCTGACTCCTAAAATTCTTCCTCCCCATCTTCTGTGGGGTGTAGTGAGAATTATAATTGGTCTTAATAATAAAAACCCGGAGTTAGATATTGGGGTAAATACTGAAAGATCAGAGAAGTAAAGGAGCCAGCCGAGAGAGAGAGAGAGAGAGAGAGAGAGAGAGAGAGAGAGAGAGAGAGAGAGAGAGAGAGAGAGAGAGAGAGAGAGAGAGAGAGACTGTTTACAATTACCCGAATCCTTAGACTGGCAGGGCGGGGATAGATTCTGTTTCCACCAATCCTCAGAATGAATGGGCTGAATTCCTTTCTTCTTCTGCCTTATATTCCTCTCTCTTCTGGTCTCCACATCTCTAGTGCTTGGATTAAAGGTGTATAACTCTCTAGTACTGGGATTAAACATGTGAGCGACCACCACCTGGCTTCATTTCTCTTTTAGATTGGATCAATTTTGTGTAGCTCAGGGTAGCCTTAAACTCAGAGATCTGTCTGCCCTTGTTTCCCAAGTGTTGGGATTAAAGGTGTGTGCTACCACTGCCTGCCCTCTATGGCTAAGTTGTAATTAGCTCCACATTCTGATCTTCAGGCAAGCTTTATTTGTTATAGCACAAACAAAATATCACCCTAGTGGGTTTCCCTGAGCCCCACAGGGAAGGACTGGGATAAATAATCTTTATCCTATATTCTACTTCTCTTAAGTCTTCTTCTTCTCTTTCATGATCTTGTTTTAAATTTTATGACTTTCTCCCATATATATATATATATATATATATATATAAAATACTTTGCAGTCCTTATAACCATGAGAAATAAACTTCTACTGTTTATAAGTCATTCAGGAAAGGAGGTACTGAGGAAGGGGAAATAGAATAGATATAATGGGTGGAGGGGTTTTGGAGGGCATGGAACAGGAGAGATCAGGTGTGGAGAGGATGGAGGGAGCAAGTACTGGAGGAAAAAATTTGAACTGGTAGCGGGGAAAAGCTAGAAATCTAATGCAATGAAAACTCCCAGCAATCTACAAGGGTAGCTGACTCCTTGCAATGGGGAATATGAAGCCTGAACTGACTATCTTCTGAATAGTCTAGAAACCTAGGATAAAACTAAACATGACTGGAAAAAAGTCAATGGAAGAATTCCTAATGATGCTCTGCTATACTTATAGAGTGGTACCTACCCCAATTCTCATGAGAGAGGAGTCATCCAGCAACTAATGGGAATGGATGCAAAGACCCACATCCAAGTATTAAGGAACCTCAGGGATTCCTGTTGAAGAGAAGCAGGAAGGATTGTATGAGACAGAGCGTTCAGGAACACCACAAGAAAACACACAGAATGAAAATCAACCAACCTGGGCTCATAGGGGTGCAGAGACTGAACCAACAACCAGGGAAACTGCATAGAACTGACCTAGGCCCTCTGCATATATGTGACAGTTATGTAGCTTGGTCTTGTTGTGGGACTCTTAACAGTGGAAGCAGGGACTGTGTTTGATTCTGTTATCTGTTTTTGGGACCCTTTTCCTCATTCTGGGTTTCCTTGTCTAGTCTTAATAGGAGAGGTGGTACTTACTATGCCATGTTTTGTTAATATTTATGGGAGGTCTGCCCTTTTATGAAGAGAAATGGAAGAGGAATGGATGGGGGGATGGATGGGAGATGAGGGACTTGGAGGAGGAGAAGAAGGAGAAACTGTATTTAGGATGTAAAAAATAATAAATAAATTATTTAGGTTATGATATATTGTTATAGTAATACAAATGGATGAAGATACTCATATTCATGTTTCTATATCTTTGCTTCATTTTTTCTATTTTTATTTGGAATATTCTGTAACAGGGAGTGGGGCCTCTTTGTTCCGGCTGCCTGGCTAGCTTACACCCGAAATGATCACACAGAAACTGTATTAATTAAAACACTGCTTGACCATTAACTCTAGCCTCCTATTGGCTAGCTCTCACTTCTTGATTTAACCATTTCTATTAATCTGTGTTCAACACGAGGTCGTGGTGGCTTACCAGGAAAGATTTAACGTTTCTGACCTGGTGTCTCCATGAAAGCTCTCTGACTCTGCTTTCTTCCTCCCAGAATTCAGTTCTGTCTTCTCTGCCTACCTAAGTTTTGTCCTATCAGGCCAGGCCAAGCAGTTTCTTTATTGATTAACCAATGAAAGCAATACATAAACAGAAGGACCTCCTATACCAATATTCATCTATTGTTTCAGTTTAATGGTTATATATTTTTTCATTTCTTTATAGAATGAAACAATAACAATAACAAAAAGATTAGCCCTCTGGTCTGTTCTTGAAAAGTCTCCAATGTAATTGACAAAACCAAATAATAATATAAGGCAGAGTGAACTATGGACCACGAAGCAAATCCAACCTGCCTCTAGGGATGACAAAATTTTATTAAAATACAAGCAAGTTCATTCATTTGTATATTGTCTAAAGGAAATTTTGCCTTACAATGACAGAGTATGGTAGTGTAACAGACCTACAGATCCTAAAATACTTAGTATCTGATGTTTTACAGAAAAAGCTTGCAGGCCTTTGATTTAATGATGTAAGTAATTAAGAGATCACTGACTGGCCAATATTAGTAATTATAAACAGTAGGTTGTATAGGAATACATTAGAACAGTGTTTCTTAATCTGTGTGAAAGAGCAAGTTTTACCTAACCCAATCTGTCAGAGAGCAAAATTCTTCCTAAATATAATAAAAACAAATTACTAGGGAAATGAAATAAAGATATACAAAATAAAAAAACCCAATTTCTAGTATAAGTTTTAAATTGAGAGAAAATAATAATAAAAATTCTAATTGTTTACTCTCAGCACTTGTTTCCATTAGAGTCCCATATCAAACAGTCGTCATATGGGCATCAGTCCATGAATCATGCTTTTGAGTAGCAAATGACTAACCAAGCCAACTTCTCTTCTGCTGGAGGCTCTATGTTCATATAGCATTTGCAGTCAAATTATAGTCAAGGAGACTATACTTCAAGCATTCTATCTCAAGCATATCTACCTTCAGTTATTTTGATAAGTGGTATGGGAAGTCCCTCTGTATATGAGTTGCTTTTATTGATTAATGAATACATTTTTTTTTGGCCAGTGGCTGAGCAGAATAGAGTTAGGCTGGAAAACTGAACTGAATTCTGGGAGAAAGAAGGCAGAGTCAAGGAGAAGCCATGTAGCCCTGCCAGAGCAGATGCTGGATGGAACCTTGCCAGGAGGCCACAGCTGCATGGCGATACAGAGATTAATAGAAATGGGTTAAATTATGATGTAAGAGCTAGCCAATAAGGAGCTAGAGCTAATAGGCCAAGAAGTGATTTAAATAATATATATTCTGTGTGATTATTTTGGGGCTGAGCAGCTGGGAATGAACAAATAGCCTCCTAGAACAGATTGGTGTCCAATGTGGGGCTTGAACCTACAACCCTGAGATTAAGAGTCTTGTTTTTTACTGACTGAGCTAGCGAAGTCTACAGATAACTTTTTAATAAATTTGATCATGTGTATTGTCTTGATATGATATAGACCCGAGAGAATAAACTCTGATCTTTTCAGGAGTTTATTTAGGAACTGTGAACAAATTCTCTCTAAGCTAACATGATATTTTTCATAAAAATAATTATTACCAGTATGTTTTTATGTTTTCTTGGTTGACAAATGTGTATAAGAAATTTAGTCATAGCTATTCCACATATTAATTATGATTGTGGAGATAAATCCAGTTATGCTCGTTAAAACTCACGAAACTATCTTCTGAAACAAATAATTTTTATAGTATAAAATAATGCTGCCACACAACTGAATTAAAATATACATTGTAGGGCTTCTTTCTCCAGAGTGTCTTATCCAGTGGCTAGAAAGGACTTGTACCAGTGAGATCAGAAGTATGCAAATTCTACTGGCTATCAGCTCCTGCTTGCTTTTCATGTAAAGGATGCTTTTCCTTAAGGAATACAACTACTTAGAGCACAAGCTTTCCTCTCTCCAGGCAGTGCTGTCTGGATAAAGCCAACTCTAGTTTTTGAAATTTGTTATCCCTTTTTATGATTAACAATTGCTTCTTTTAGATAATGCACACTAGTTCAGTTAAGATATAGTCAAGTCCTGGGAGTTTGAAAGTTAGCCTCAATATCCAAGGTGATTATGTACTTCTGTCCTGCTATTTGTTTGTAATGTTCTTCACTTATGACAAGTTTCTTGCAGTGGATGTAGAGATTGCCAAAGGTTCAGGCTATAAACTCTTTGTAAGTGTTGAGAGTATTTTGCAGAGGGAGAGGGCGTTGGCTGCCTATAGCTGCAGGTTTTCATGATAGAGATGTGATTAATGTGGCTATTTGTGGTTAGAGTTTCTCTTGAAAAATATCAAAATGGGAAACTGAAGGCATATTATTTAAGTCATTCCAGCTGGACCACATGGTTTCCATTGGAATAGTAAAGAAAACAAATTTATCTTGTAGGCAATGAAAATCTATTCCAAGTTGTTCTATAAAGGATGTGTAATACTTAAGAATCTAAATTATCACTTGTTTAGGTTTATATTTTAAATTCATTTTATGTGAGCAAAGAGTTGAAAACATTCCATTTTCTTTGTGTGGATTTTGGTTTCTCTGTATACTATGAACTCTTATTAGCAGGAAAAAATTTTATTTTTGCTTGTCTTGGGGTTTGTTGTACTCACTGAATTTATTTGGAAAGTCTGTCTTAGGGTTTCTATTGTTGTGATAAAACACCATTGTAGTTGGGCTTTCTTTATACCAATAGCTCCCAAATAATGACACAGAGACTTCTTAGTAATTATGAAAACTTGGCTTTAGCTTAGGCTTGCTCCCAACTAGCTCTTAAAACTTAAATTAACTCATTTATTTCAATCTATGTTCTGCCACATGGCTTGCTACCTCTCCTCAATATCATACATCTGACTTCCTCCACATCTGTCTGGTGAATACACACCTCCCTGATTCTTCCCAGAGGTCTATCTCTGCCTGCAAGTCCCACCTATCCTAACCTGCCTAGCAATTGGTTATTCAGATCTTTATTAACCATTCAGAAGGTGCCTTAGGCAGGTGAGGTCAAACAGAGACATCTTCACACAGTGAGACTAAGTATCTTGAAACACACCATGACCAAAAGCAACTGAGAACAAAAGGGGTTAATTTCAAACTACAGCTTGAAGTCTATCATCTAGGAAAGTCGTGGCAGGAACTCAAGGCAAGAAACTAGAGGCAGGAACTGATGCAGAGGCCATGGAGAAGTGCTGCTTACTGGCTTGCTTCTCATAGCTTGCTCAGCTTGATGTTTTATACCATCCAGGACCACCTGCCCAGGTGTGGCACCATCCCCAGTTATATATGCCCTCCTGATGGAGGAGAGTTATCTGTCTGTTTCTTTCATTGGTTAATTAATAAAGAAAACTGCCTTGGCCCTTTAAGAGACAGAAAATTAGGTAGGTGGAGTAGACAGAACAGAATTGTGGGAACAAGGAAGTAGAGTTGGGGAGATGCTTCAGGCAGTCTCCATGGGGAGTCTCCATGCTGCTCCTCTCCGAGATGGACGCAGGTTAAGATCTCTCCTGGTAAGCCACACCTCGTGGTGCTACCCAGATTACTAAATATGGGTTAAAGGAAGATGTGAGAATTAGCCAATAAGAGGCTACAGATAATGGGCCAGGCAGTGTTTAAAAGAATACAGTTTCCGTGTAATTATTTCGGGTGAAAAGCTAGCCGGCGGCCGGGTGGCGGGACACAGCCCCGCCGCTTCACACTACACCCTCCCACCTCAGTCATCAACCAAAAACTGTACCACATGCTTACCTGCAGGCCAATCTGGTGGGAAAATTTTTCTCAACCCAGGTTCCCTCTTCCAAATGACTCTGGCTCATTGACTCTATGATTCATGAACAAAAGATTCTAGCTTGTGTTAAAGTGACCTAAAACTAACAATATAGTATCCCTCATTCTTTTAACCTATTTCAGTTTTACATACTAGTTACTTACATAACTATCATTTGAATCTTACAAGATGTTCACCCATGTTTTGCGTGTTCTGTTCTAGTTCTTTAACATGCTCCCACTTACACAAGCTATTATCACATCCTTATTTAAAAAACAGAGATGCAGTGTTAACTTATGTTTATCTTGACTCTCTCAAGTACTTGGCCTGGGGTTTAGATATTTGTTGTGAAATTGTTGGAAGCTTGCCATAAAATATTCACTGAATGTGGAAACTATGTTAGGAAAGATTGGCACCCTGTGGACTAAACTCAACTCACTTTGAAATTTGATGTTGTTTCTCAACTTTTTTTTATGGAACAACTTTGTCATGTCTTATAATGGTAACTCTTGGTTGCCAAGTGTGCAGTGTAATCAGAATGAGTGGAGGAAACACCAAATTAGATGTGTCACTTTTAGTTTTGGCAAGGAGTAAAGACTTTCCCTTTTTGAAAAAAGGGAATGGAACCCAAGTTGCTATTAGAATTTTCCATAACAAATATGTTCACTCTCCATCCTTACTTCCTTCCCTAAGGCTGGGTTGAGTTTTCCTCTTCTGAGGGCTCACAAAATCTGTTGATTTTTTTCAGTGCTTATCCCACTGTGCTTATCTCATGGACACATGTGCCTATTCTTAATACACTCAATGGACTTCCTCAATGGCAGGGGCTGACTCATAGTCACCTCCATGTCACTAATGGCAGCTGAAATACATGAAAACTTGTGACTAGTTAATCAATATTTGTTTAATTAAACACACAAAATAATATTGATAATAATAAACCTCAAGTACAATTACTTTCTACCATGTACAGCTTTGAACTTTCATTAACTATCAATTAACTTATTTTTTTCAAAATCTATGAGGTATTCACAGTATACATATCAGGAAACAAAAAAACAGGAAAGTATCAGGTATACACAGAATCAAAAGTCTTTTATTTTATTTTTATTTTTAAATTATCTGTATGTTTTCTGGAACTGGAATCACAGGCCATTGTAAACCACCGTGTGGGACCTGAGAACTGAATTCAGATTCTCTACAAGAGCATCAAGTGTGTTTAACTACTGAGCCATCTCTCTATCTCTAATATTCAAAATTATAAAGTTGGGGAGTGGCACAGGCAAGATAGAAACTCTTAACTCCATAAATAATTACTGTGCTATATGTGAAAGAAATGTTTTGTCTTTTATTAAAACTGCCTCTATACAACAAAACTAATTATGGTTTGATTCTGGAATTCAACTATTATTTCCTGTTGCTACTTCTCACTTCTTTATATGGTTGTTGTACCACTGCCAAATTATAAGGTAGTTAAATTTCTTTATAAAGTATCCAGTCTCAAGTATTTCATTAAAGAGATGAAAAGTGGACTAATTAACATGTTTTTGCACATATTTTTGCAGCATTGGTATACACATGCAATTATGGAACTATGTGCTGCTGTTTTGTATATTTAGCATAATCATGTATATTTAATCATGTGATTTATTTAATATAATCATGTATATTCAATCATGTGATTTATTTAATATAATCATGTATACTCAATCATGTGATTAGTTTGCTTATAATATGTCTTTCATGATGCTTGTTCTTGTAGTTTCATGTCAAAACATACAGATATATATGCCCCCATTATATTGAATTATTCTATATATTCAGAAGTATGAATGGCAAGCTGGCTTTTTTATCTATTTCTTTATTGATGGTTATTTAAGATATTTCTTTTGGGTTACTGTAAAGAATACTGTAGGTTATATTTTAGTAGATTTTTTTCAGGAGTGAAAAGAAGTTAAACCATTTTTACTGTGGTAGATATAGGACAAATTGTTTTCCCCGAGGCATAACAGTGACCCTAGTCTTTTTTAAATACAGAAGACAAACTACATAAATGGAAAGAGATGCTGTATCACTAGGTGGAAAGGCTCAATTTCATAAGGATTACATTTAATTTTAAAATATGTTAATAGGGTTTTACTGGTAGGTTCACAGTGTCTATGGTGTGAATATTAATTTTAGGCTTAAAACTGCTTTTAAGAGCTAAGTTGATCATAAGTATCATAAATTTAACAACAGAGAAGGCTGTACTTACTATAGCTGCTATTTATTGATATTGCCTTTAATGACATATTAACCCTGCAAGTTTTACATTTACTAAGATACAAACTACAATATTCACTCTGATCTTCCAGATTCCAAAGCTAAGACTCATAACCAAGTTCCACTGCCTCTGTATTTCAAGCCAAGTATGCAAACAGTATCTGTTGGTAACAAACTCACATAAATTTAGCTTTCTATTGTTCAGAACAATTTTTAAAATATTTTGCTGTGCTTATTCACTATTGTCTTGGGGATTAATGATAGAGTGAAATTTGATTCTCTTATTCTATGTCATGTTGTCTTGGTGTTTATTCCTTTTTCTCCTCGCCCTCTTTTCTTCCCTCCACTTTCTTTCCCCTGTTCTCTTTATTCTCCTCATCCACCCTCTCCCCCTCTCCTAATTATTCTGATCCATGTTGAGCCTCTCAAAATCTTACAAGTTCAGAGCCCTGATTTTTCCACAAGAGAAAGAGAAATGGCATTTTTCCACAGTGCTATATCTAATTTTAGCATTGTTTATGCAATGACTTTGAAAGTATGTTTTCACATTTCTGTTATTCTCCTTATGTAGTTCTTTTGGTCTAAGCAACAATCAAATGTTTAAACATGTATAAAGGGAAATGGCCCTGATATAGCAAAATTAAGCAAATATTGAAAGAACTTCTACTATGTGTCAACACAGTAACAGACCTTTTGTTGACACAGCAACAGTAAAACATGCAGATAAAAAGTAAAGAGAAAATGAATACCAACTAAAAGATGCTTGAAAATTTCTCAGTATATGATATAATTTCTTGTGGAAACAGATTGCATACAATTCTGGGCTTACATTTTACAGTATAAAGATTTCATTTTACTTTACTAAAACAATTCTTCTGCAGTATTTAGGACTAAATTCAGGGCGTTGTGCATGTTAGCCAAATACTGTTTTGGAACCCCAGCCCAAAATTTAATTTTGTTTTAAGGGAGTAAATGCAAACTGTTATACTTTTTTACTTTCAGTTGCTTGAAATCACTTACTAGGTACACATGTTCTGAGGTTAACTATTAATTTGAAATTATTGGAGCCCCAAGTGCTTTTCTCTGGATAAAGATTTCTACTCAAAGTTTTATATTTTTTCTTGGAGTTATGTACTCTGAAATAAAATGAAGACTCCAAAATTAGCCATGTGTTAGCGATATCTAGTAGTGTAGAGCTGAAGAAAGTACATTTTAGTATTTTAGTAGGCATTTTATAGGTTCTAAATCATATTCTATTGCTTTAATTGTTCACGTGTGTGTGTGCACGCATGTGTGCACAGATGCATGCATTTGCACATGTGTGCACGAAGGGACAACTATAGAGGTTAATTGACAACTTGTGAGAGTCACTTCTCTTTTTGCCATGTGTGTCCCAGGGAATCATACTCAAGTTATTAAATTTGGTGCATTTTTCTGATTAATCAACTCATGATCCCTTTGTAGTAATTCTGAATAATTATACATAATTAATGTGGCATTGTTTGAATATGCAATGTGCCCAACCGCCTCCGGCGTTGAACAATCAGTCTTGAGCTGGTGGTACTATTTTGGAAGGTGGTAGAAGATTTAGAACATGGGCATAATTAGAAGAAGTAGGCCATTGGCTCATCCCTCTGAAAGTTACACCTAACCTTCACTTTCTTCCTTTCCTCTGCTTTGTTGAGACTATAGATGAAGAAACTGTTTGGGGCTCAGGGTGTTTCGTGGATCTAGAAGGACTTATGGTGAGGAGTGGTGGATAAACATGACTAAAATACTTTGTATGCAATTTTCAAAAAGTAATATAAATATTATATTATTTAAAAAAGAATGTAAATATTATAATGCAAAGGAACCAATTCTGCAATATATGCCTACTGTCATGATGTTCTTCCAAGCATGTGACATTATAAAACCATAGGCTGCACCCTTGGTAAACATGAGCAAAACCAATATTTTGCCCTTTGTTTCTGTGAGCTATTTTCTCACATAGCTTGGCTAACATGTGACTAATATAACTAAGATTTTTGGGATTTTGGAAGGGAGATTTACAATTCTTTAACAGTCTTTAATTCCTGTCAACCTTTCTAGATACATACTTTAAGGAAGGTGAATATAGGATTTTTTTTTGTTCCTGGTTTATTAATGGTAACGCAAAGCTTTCAAAGAATGTCTCTTTTGAGCTGTATCTAGTAGCTTTTGAGAACAGAGAATTCTTCTCCACTTCTGTCTTATTTAGTTCACGTGCCCTACTCTTTCATTAGTCAACATTGTGCTACCATCAGACACTTGATTGCAGGTTATTTCTCATAAGAGCCCCTTTTTCCTCTGTGTTAACCTTTGAAGTCTCACAGTATCTTAGTGAATAGTCAGTGTTCTAATACTGAAAAACCCCTTTGGAAGCTTTATTTTCCTCTCCAAGACAGATTGCCTTTGTGAGTACATAGACTGAACCCCATGTTTTGTAGTAACTGTTTATTGAGATGAACTGATATGCATAAGCTGTGTGGTACATTGAAGTAAAAGTCAGGAGGACGTCAAAGTTGAGCTTTGTCTTAGTTTGCTTCCTACTGCTCTGATAAACACCATGACTAAAAGCAACATGAGAAGAATAGGGTTTATTTGATTTCCAGATGTCTTAGTTAAAGTTACTATTGCTGTGATGAAACACCATGACCAAAAAGCAAGCTGAAGAGCGAAAGGTTTATTTGGATTACACTTCTACATTGCTGTCAGAGCAGGAACTGAAACAGGGCAGGAACTGGGAATGGAGGCAGGATCTGAAGCAGAGGCCATGGAAAGGTGCCGCTTACTGGTTTGTTTTCCCTGGCTTGTTCAGCCTGCTTTCTTATAGAATCCAGGATGATCAGCCCAGAAATGGCACCACCCACCATTGGCTGAACCTCCCACATTGATCAGTAGTTGAGAAAACGCTTTACAGCTGAATCTCATGGAGGCATTTCCTCTATTGAGGCCCCTTCCTCTCTGATGACTCTAGCTTGTGTCGTTGACACACAAAACCAGTCAGTATGCCAGGTTACAGTCTATCATGAAGGGAAGTCAGGGAAGGAACTCAAGGAGGGATTGTAGGGTCAAGAGCTGAACCACACACCATGGAAGAATGCATCATATATGGCTTGCTTGGCCTGTTTCCTTATACAATCCAAGACTACCTGGCCAGGGCAGGCACTGGGCTTGCCCCTCCCACATCAATTATTAATCAAGAAATTGCCCGCCCCACCCCTCAAACTTGCCCACAGACCAGTCTTACAGAGACATTTTATCAAATGACCCTAGCTTATGTCAATTTGAAAAAAACTAATCAGCACAATGTCATCATTTATTAGCTATATAACCTTAAAGTTTTCACACTCTAAGATTGTGTTTCTTCTTTAAAATACCAGGACCTAAATAAAGTCTCCCTGCTCATTACTTTTTCAATCCTATGATTCCATGATCCAAAGGGGTGAATAGTAGTACTCAGCATGTTTCTCCTTTTCTACCCATGCCCCAAGTGGTTATGGAGTGTTTTGCCCTCATCTGTGGTTTATGTTTGCAACCACATTTGATGTGACATAAGAAAAAATACTTTTTAAAGAACTTAAATACAATGTGCCTCATTTAGTAGATAATTAAATCCTGAATATATATGAATATTTATACATAATGTGAGTGGTATTCCTAGTAAAAGCAAGAAAACAATAAGATACTAAGTTTTTCTTCATATAGTTGACTCAAGGATTTAGCAGCATAGAATTTAACACACGCACACACACACACACACACACACACACACACACACACACACACACATATATATATATATATATATACACACATTTTATATATTATGTCTCATACATTTTCATTACCACTAGAGTAAGGACAAAAGACACCCCTCAGTATCTTTGGGAGACTTTAAATTACTTTTATCTTCCTTCTGACTTTGTTTCCTTCTTTAACTTTCTATCTGCTATTTACAATTTTCTGTCAAGAATCACATAGTGAGCCTTGGCCATCTGTTCCTGCATGTACTCCCTGGAACCTGCCTGCCATGTCACTGACCAAGGTATCAGGTGGTGATCTTCATCCTCCCTCCTGTACTCTAAATCCAATCCCCTAATTTTATCCCTAGCTTGGTAACAGATCATCTGCAATGTCTTTCCTCTTTGCCCACATTTCCAGAGGTCTATGCAGATCCTGGTACCACACCTAGCTTTCCCCCCTCCTGTGGGTCCCTCTCAGCCTCCACCTCCCTCAGTCCAATCCATTCCTTAATGTCAGCTCCCAATTCTTAGAAACACATTCTACCAAGGACCCATAGTGGACAATCTATCAGGGGCTCAGACACATTCTCTGCTAGTCAACTCATGGCCACCATATGCTCCTAAGAACAAGAGGATAACAAAAACCAAGGAATGAAGCACCTACACAATAAAGACAAGTGCAGATATCAGCATCTAGAATAATAATCATCCTAAACCCAGATGCCTGCATAAAAACACAGTCAATAACAGTCAAGACAATGTTTTCACTAGAGCCCAGAAAAACCTATCACGATAGGCCCAGAGAAATGCCATATTGTTGAAGTACAAAGCAATGTCTTCAAAATAGCTACTATGTATATACTCAGGGATATGAGTAAATCCATGAAAAATGTAAACAAACAGTAAAATGAAATGAAGGAAATAGTTCAAGACATGAAAGTAGAAATACAATCACTAAGGAACACACAAACTATAGTAAAACTGGAAATGAAAAATTTGGGAACTCAAACAGCAACCTTAGAGGCAAACCTCCTCAAAAGAGTAGATACCTCCATCAAAGAAAATTCAAATAAAGGAAATTCATGCATGAATCACCCAGGAAATATTGAACACTATGAAAAGACCAAATACAAAAATAATAGAAATAAAGGAAAGAGAAGAAAACAAGATCAAAGGCACAGAAAATACTTTCAACAAAATCATAGAAGAAAATTTCCCCTCCAAGTTCTAACCAGGCTCAGCCCTGCTTAGCTTTGAGATCAGACAAGATAGGACATTCAGGGTGGTATGGCTGTAAACAGGGGAAGAGAGGGGGAGAAGGGGAGGGTTGAGAAGAACTTGAGGGAATGGGATAGTCGAGATGGAGGAAGGATAGAGATGAGAGCAAGAAAAGAGATATCTTGATTGAGGGAGCCATTATGAGGTTAACAAGAAACCTGGCTCTAGAAAAATTCCCAGGAATCTCCAAGGATGACCACAGCTAAGAACCTAAACAATAGAGGAGAGGGTACCTGAACTGGTCTTGCCCTATAGTTAGACTGATGAATTTCTTAAATATCACCATAGAACCTTCATCCAGCTACAGATAGAAACAGAGTCAGAGACCCACATCGGAGCACTGACTGAACTCCCAAGGTTCAGTTGAAGAGTAGAATGAATGAGAATATGAGCAAAGAGGTCAAGATCATGAAGGGTTAATGCATTGAAACAGTCTACCTGAGCTAATGGGAGCTCACTAACTCTAGCTGGACTGGAAAGGAACAAGCATAGTACCAAACTAGTCCATATAAATGTGGTTGACAGTTGCATGGCTGGGGCACACTGGCAGTGGGGCCACTGGCAGTGGCACTGGGATTTACCTCTACTACATGTACAGGCTTTTTGGGATCCTATTCTCTTTGAATGTATACCTTGATCAGCCTAGATATAGTAGGGAGGGCCTTGGACCTTCCACAAAGCAAAATGCCTTACCCTCTCTTAGGATTTAAGGGGGTAGGGTGGGAGGGTGTATGGAGGGAATGGGAAAAGGGGAGGGAGCAGGAATTTGGGTTGTTTATTTTTTAGTTAAATAATAAAAAATTTTAAAAAAGAAAATTTCCCTAACTTAAACTAAGAACTGCCTATCAAGGTACAAGTAACATATAAAGTACCAAATAGGCCGGAACAAAAAAGAAATTTCTCATGAAACATAACAACCAAAACACTAAATGTACAGAAATAGAAGGAATATTAAAAGTTGCAAAGGCAAAAGACCAAATAACATATAAACACATACCTATTAGAATTATACCTCACTTTTCAATAGAGACTGTAAAAGCCAGAAGGGCATGAGAAGATGTTCTACAAGCTATAAGAGACCACAGATGCCAGCCCAGAATACTCTATCCAGCCAAACTTTCAATCACCTAAGATGGAGAGCAAAAGACATTTCACAATAAAACCAAATTTAAGCAGTATCTATCTACAGCTTCAGCTCTACAGAAGGTTAGAAAGAAAACATTAACCTGAAGAGACAAACTACTCAACAACAACAACAACAACAACAACAATAAAAACATATTTCAGACCAGTAAATCAAGAAAGAGGAGAACACACACACACACACACACACACACACACACACACACACCAAAATTACAGGAATCAATGAACACTTCTCATTGATAACTCTCAATAACAGCGGTCTCAATTCCCCAATAGAAAGACACAAACTAAGAGACTGGATTAAAAGACAGGATTCACCTTTCTTCTACACCCAAGAAACATACTTTAATATCAAGTACAGATAGCATCTCAGGTTAACAGTGAGGGAAAAAGATATGCTAAGCAAATGGACCCAAGAAACAAGCTAGTATAGCCATTTTAATATATGACAAAACAAACTTTAAACTAAAATTATTCAGAAGAGATAGGGACAGATACTTTACACTCACCAAAAAAAAAAAAACATCCACCAAAAATGTTGCAATTTTAAATACCTATGCACCAAACACACAAATTCATAAGTTAAACTCTACTACAGCTTAAATCACATACTGACCCTCACATATTGATAGTGGGTGACTTCAATATCCCACTCTCACCAATAGACAGGTCCCCCAGACAAAAACTAAACAAAGAAATCTTTATGGTAACTCAAAGACATTCTAAACCAAATAGACTTAACAGATATTTACAGAACATTTCATCCAAACACAAAAGAATATACCTTCTTCTCAGCACCTCATAGAACTTTCTGCTTTATTGACCACATACTCAGGGACAAAGCAAGTCTCAACAGATAGAACAAAATTAAAATAACACCCTGGATTCTATCTGACTGCCACAGATTAAAGCTGAATGTGAACAAAACCAGAAACAACAGAAAGTTTACATGATTAGAGGTGAAAAGAGGGCCATAACAACAACACTGCAGAAGTCCAGTGCAGTGTTGTACAAACTTAAAAACCTGTCCTCCACTAAATTTAAAAATCTAAAAGAAATGGATAATTTACTAGATATATATCACCTACCAAAGATAAATCAAGATCAGATAAGCAATTTAAAAGACTTGCAACCCCCCAGTGAAACAGAAGTAGTAAACTACAAGCATCCCAACCAAAAAAGCTCAGGGCCAAATGGTCTTAGTACAGATTTCTTACAGACATTCAAAGAAGAGTTAATGCCAATACTCATCAAATTATTCGACAAAATAGAAAAAGAATGAATATTGCCCAATTCTTTTTATGAGGCCACAGTTACCCTGACAACTAAACCACATAAAGATACAAATGTCTTAGTCATTGATACACTGCTTTGAGAAGACAGCGTTACAAAGGCAACTCATACGAAGGAAAGCATTCAATTGGGGCCTTGCTTACAGTTTCAGAGGGTTAGTTCACTATCAACATGGCTAAGGAGCATGGTGGCAGGCAGGCATGTCACTGGAGCAGTAGCTGAAAACCACTCTCTGATCTGTAGGCAAGCATACATAGAGACCAAGATACCAGATTTGGTGTGGGATTTTAAAACCTCTAGTGACACCTTTTTCAACAGAGCCACATCTCCTCCAACATGATCACACCTTCTAATCTTTTCCTAACAGCTCATAAACTGGGAACTAAGCATGCAAATATATGCACTTATAGGGGGCAGTTTCATTCACATTATTATACCTAACAAAGAAAGAGAATTACACCCCTTCATTATAAAATTCCTGGAGAGATTAGCAATACTAAGCATATAATAAAGGTAATTTACAAGAAGCCCACAGTCAAAACCAAATTACAAAAACAAAGCAAAATCATGGAAACACAGTCAAATTGTTAACCCTCTCCCACACCTGTTATTTTCCATTCTAATCATACTCATTATTTTCCAGTTCATGTCCCCTGCCCATAGTGCAAAACAGAAGTGGGGAATGAAAGTCTTGTGTTTTGTTGAGAAAATCTGAACCTGCAAGAAGTAGCAGTTAGAAATAGAGTAACTAGCTGAAGTTTGGAAAGTCGAAGACTTGAAAAAGAAAAGAAAAAGAAGAGGGGACTGGGATTTGCAAACAACACAAGGATTCAAAAAGAAGAAAAAGAACAGTTGAACTGATGATTGGTCAGGAACAATTTTAGTTCATCAACTTCACATCCCTATTATCTGAATCTAACTTTTGTGTGCTACCATCTTGTTTTTATTTTATTCTTTCTCAATTTCCTATGTGTGTAAACAATGTACTTTGCTCTTACAGTCTTCTCCTTTATTCCTTTTCTCTCATTGAACCTCTTGTTACCAACAAGTCTGCTTCTATTTTTATGTCCTTTAAGGTTGCTTGCATGAACATGAGTGTGGGTATTTACTAGAGCAATGGCAACTTTGTAGTGGCTACACCACTGAGGAACATGATTCTCCCACCCCCAACAACCATTACCTGCATATAGGTCCTCAGGGGAGGGTGGAACCTTATGAGTGCCTTTTCTATCCATGGCAGAAAGCCAATGGGCTCAGTCTATTGATTTAAACATTTTAAACATTAATAGACTGATATAAATATTTAAAAGGTAGTTAAATGGTAGGTTTTTTTTTTTTATCAAAATAACAGTAGTAGGTTCCTTCCTAAGGACCATGACTCTCAGAGCTATGGGCTTTTGATTCTTTTCACAGTATAACAGATGAATTACCTGTTGTGGACCAGGCCTCACATCTAATAAGAAAGGAGTTGGTTACCCTGAAGAGTTGTGCCACTGTTGCATCAGTAGGTACCATCTAAGTTTTGGATAGGAATAGAAGGTGTAATAAAATTTCTCACTTAAGCATTGTTTTATTCTTTGAAATATGAAAATGTGGGAGCCATTATTATAATTTCCACTCATAATATTTTTCCAATTATATAGTACATATAAATACATTCTGCTTTGGATGGATAAAAGCCCTATTGATGATGTCTTCCCTAGATCTCTTATACTCAATTTTTCTACCCCATTGTCAATGGCAGTCTAGCCCAAGCCAAGAAATACCATATTCAAATTTCCACTGTATGATTTGTGATCCAGAAAAATGAGACCCCAGTTTATTTCCAACTTTATATTTCCTACTTCTTACCAGAGTCCTTCTACTTACCCAAACCAGTCTCCATGTTGTCTCTTGGTTTCAGCATCCCTGTCATATCTAGAAGACACTATCTCTCAGCAAGTACACTTGCTCTTTAGCTCTTAGTCTTTTTGCTCTCTCTTCTGTGATGTTCCTTGAGTCTTAGGTAAAGAGGCTGTATTGTAGACTCACCTATGGGACAGAACTATGAGTCTCTGGATCTCTACAATGGTCTCCATCTGCAGGGAAAAAAGAATATTCTTTCATTAAAAGTGAGTGCTTCACTTATCTATAAAGATAAGTGTTTAGGATATAATTATAAATTATATCGTTTTAGGAATATTTTCTCTCATTCTTTGGACTATATACTGATTTGCTTTACAGTTTCCTTTGCTGTACATTAGACTCTACTTGCTGATTGTTGGTCTTCCTGTGCTGCCAAAAAGTCTTAGGAAGGGAAATCAACCTAGATGTCTATCATCAGATGAATGGCTAAGAAATATGTAGTATATATACAGAACGGAATACTATTTAGCTCTAACAAAAACTGAAACTGTGAAATTTACAGCTAAATGCATAGAATTGGAAAAAAATTTGTACTGAGTGAGGAAACTCAAGTCCAGAAAAACAAACTCTGTATATTCTCTGTGTTATGTGCATCCTAGCTTCAAATATTATTTGGTGTGTTTAATCTGGAATAAAGCGAAAACCAGGGGACCATTGGGAGGCTAATGTTAAGGGATGGGGCATAGTAAAATTTAGGTAAAATGAAAGTAGTGAAATAGAAAACCAGAAATGGAAATACTGAAACAGTGAGGAGCCTAGGAGTATGAGAGAAATCAGGAGGTGAAGGAATATGGAGGGTTCTTAGTTGTTTTTATATTGGTGTGACAAAACACTGACTCAAAAGCACCTTGAGAAGGAAAAGGTTTATTTGGCTTACTTGTTACAGTCTGTCCTGAAGGGAAGCCACTGCTGGACCTAGAGTCAGGAATTGAACCATAGACCATGGAGGATTGCTGCTTACTGGCTTGCTCCCCATAGCTTGCTCAGCTTGTTTTCTTCTACAACTCAAGACCACATCCCCAGAGATAGCAATACTTACAGTAAGCTGGGACCTCCACACCAATTATTAATCAAGACAATGTTCCACATGGTTGCCTACAGGATGATCTGATGGAAGCATTTTCTCACTGAGGTTCTTTTTCCTTTTCTTAGATAGCTCTAGCCTATGTGAAATTCACATAAGTCTAACCAGGACAGAAGGTGATAAGCCCTAGGGTAGAAACTGCTGTTGTTGGTTTGTTAAATAGTCATGCTTTCATATTACCTTCTAAGTATTGATGCTTATACCCATATGACAGGGATGCTTTTAACTTATTCAGGGAAGCTTCTCTTTGCAGTGGGTAGCATCAAAGGAGAGATGAATATTTAGTCAAAGTGCTGAGAGTTAAGAGACTGAGTGCTCAGTCCTATATTAACACCACTAATACAAAAGCTCAGGGGACACGGTGGAAAAAGAAGAAAGACTGTAAGAGCAGAGGGAGGTGGAACAGTACTGCCTTCTGGAAAACATGACAAGACTTGCACAAATTTTGTCCTGCCAAAATGCTGGCATTGTTGGGGAGGTGCTCCCTAGGCTAGACCCCACTTATAACATGCGTCTCTAATGGCAGTGGATAGTCACTGGGAGAGGGAGAGTCATTCTGAGTATGTGAAGAGATTTTCTATGTCTCTGACTGCACATGTGGACGACTCTAGTTGGACTTAGTAGAACAAAAACAACCAAAAAGGACATAGAATTTGGAGATGTGTTAGAGAGTCATAGGGAAATTTGAAGTGGTGAATGGGGACGTAGACAAGATTATTTTTCATTATATGCACGTCAAAAATTAAGAAAACTTGAAAATTTCTCTTATAATTCCTACTGTATCATACATGTTTATACTTGATCATTCCCCTCCCTCCTTCCTTGCCTCCCTTCCTCTCTCCCTCCTTCCTTCCCTCCTTCCTTTCTTCATTACTTATCTTTACTTTTTTATGAGACAGGGTTTTTCTTCTTGACTCTTGATGTCCTAGAACTGACTCACTCACTCTGTAGACAAGGCTGGCCTCTTTTGCCTCTGCAGTGCTGGGATTAAAGGCATGTGCCACCACTGTGTGGCTTTTTCTCCTTTCTTAATGCAGAGACTATGAATTATACTTCTTTTATTTCTCCCATACTGCTTAACAAAAATTGTTTTTGGATGCATGATTTGAGTTGAGTACAGAAATAGAAGAAAAGACACCTTGATGAAATGATAATGATGATGATGATGATGATGATACCAGCCACAGTCTCAGTGTAATAGGAAAGAGATCAATAAAGGAACTCAGAGACTGAATATGTCTTAAACATCTTAAATTTATGACAAGACAATATATAACTGAGGGTAGCATCATTACAGCATGTAGCCGTATATATAAGACAAGTTAGAGAACTTTCTAGAACTATCATTGAAAGATGAAACAAATACAAATATGTTGCAGGCATATTTGAAAAATTAGAAAGTGATTCATGCATTTTAAAATTTAGAACGGCCCCACTAGACTCCTATTAAAGAATAAAATGACCCCAGAAGAAAGTTCTTTTCTCATAGAGTCATAACCAGTGAACTTTTAATAAGTTAACTGCTGTTTTGCTTTTTTCAAAGCCAGAAATGAAATTACTGCCATTGAATGCAGATATTGAGGGTACTGGTATAATTATCCCTACATATGCCAGGGAACAATTTAAAATCTTGATAACAAAAAGCTTGGAAGAAACAAGCAAGCTATTGAAGGCAAGAAATCTTTTGAGGGCATTACCAGCAAGTGAAACAAAGAAGAGATGAAACATAATTATTAAAATAGTATTTTCCAGATAGGTAAACATTACATAAAGAGACATGTTAAATTAGAAAATGTCACCTGGACATTTTTGAAGTGGAACCTGTTCTATTGGTCTGGGGATTATAACATAATCATAAAATTAGCTTATTCTGAGTAAAGCTCTAATCTTAAACCACTCCATGAAATTGACATGCATGCCTTTAATAGCTCACTTTCCTTTTCTTTTTTCATATTTTTTTCTCCTTAGCATTTCATAAATGTCATAAGACACATTAAGAATCATGATGCCTTCTCTTTATTTCTAAAATCATTATCGCGGATATTACTGCACAATTTCAAACATTTGAAATCTGACATTGATTGATAAAGTTATTTATAATGCATGCCTATTGCTGATTTAATCACTTTGGGGTTAAATGAAGAAGCATTTTAAATGATATGCTTTAATACAGTTCAATTATTGAAAACAAATCAAACAAGAAATACATTTCAAAAATGAAAGATGATAAAAGGACATCATTTCAGTAGAAAGCTTTATTTTAAAATGCAGAATATTTATAAATTAATGGCACACAGGAAGATGAATTCCTTGTCCTTTCTCTTTAAATATCAGCATCATCAAATATTAAGTGCCTGTAAATACCTACTCTAATTGATCTCATGCATTTCCTTGACCTTGATACATAGCTGAGTCTGTCCCTAAAGAACTAAATACCTGTTCAGACCTTCTGCTTGGCTGTCTAACTGATTCCTTCCTGTTGCTAAATCATTTCTTCCCCAAACCTTTTCCCTCCTAGGATTTAACCTCTTTTCTCCAAAGTTTTTGTATATGCCACAGTCCATCAGACTTATGCTGTCTGCATGACTAAAATCAGCCTGCAGTGATGGTAGTGCTGCGGCGTTCAGCACAGCTTCAAGCCGAATACAGTCAGCTCATGTTAGGAGATGATGTAAGTTGAAGTTTCAGGGCAGTGATGAAGAGGTCTCAGAATTTAAATAGCTTCTGCAAGGCAAATGGCTCTGTGTTTCCCAGGTAATTGTAATCCCTGAAATCAAACCACCTCTCAAGGTGCACAATGACATGGTTATCAAATGTTTTCAATGATTTCTTGAGCATCAGAGCTGAAAAGAATGACAGGTGTAGATTTGTTCAAAATTCATAATATTTGTCATTCAGCCTAAGATCCAACTTGTTCCTATCGTTTGGAATAGGCCTATACAGATGGCATCCACTTGCTTGCCTTTTTTTTTTTCAGAGAGACAGCTGTCCTAGAATTACAGCAGCATATTTAAAAAAAATCATATCCTTTAGAAATAAATCCTCCCCTCCTGTGGGATATCGTCCTGGGAAAACCTGATACTTTATTAAAAACAAAACAGAAAGAACTCAGGCTCAGCAATAGTTCATATCAGTTAAATGTTTAGAGTAGGAAAGAGTTTCCTTAGGCCATTCTATGATTTTGTTAAAATTCTATATTTACTTTCCTCAAATATTTCAAGTGAGATTAAATGGAAAAAAAAAAACATTTTTTTTTGTTTGAGACAGGATATCATTATGTTACCTGACCTTGACTTCACAATCTTTCAACTCAACCTCCCAACTGCTGTCTTTACAGGCAAACACCATCATTCCTGGCTAAATAATATGAGTAATTGTACTCTGGCATATTTCTCCAACAATAAAATATTTCATACTTAATTCTAAATGTAAAAAAATAGTTATTTGCTCCAAGCACTGCCTGTTAATTATTAGTGAGAAAAATAAATTATATTTAAGAGTTAAAACCATTGAATTTTTTAGAAACTTGAAACTTCAGCTTTCAGGGATGACTCAGAGGGCTACAGATGATGACCTAAATTTGATACCTAGAACCCAAATAAAGTTGGACAAATAAAGGATAGATTAAAAAGAGAATCAACTCATGAAAGCTGTCCTCTGACCTTCATACTTGCACTGCCACACACCCCAGCATACACACATACAAAAAGATTATAAATTAAAGAACTATACTACTAAATAACAATGCCACAAATGATTATCTCTTTCACTGTTTAATGAATGACTGACTATACACAGAGTCTATTTAATGAAGCTTTTGTTTTAAAATATGAAATGGACAACTGCATGTAAAATATGCCACTATTTTCCAACTAATAACATGCATGGAGAGCATGTCTGTCTAAATCAAAAGCATGTGTCTGCTGGGTACAGAGGCACATGTCTTTGAGGCAGAGGCAGGTGGATTTCTGTGAGTTAGAGGCAAACCTGACCTACATAGTGAGTACCAGAGCAGGCAGGGCTATATAGAGAGACCTTGATTCAAAAAAATCTTTTTTTAAAATTCCTATTCTCACATCAGCATTTGATGACACAGTGACAGTGTCCCTTGTAGACAGATGACATTAAAAATGACCAGACATGTATTTTTACTCTTTCCTATTATGGCATTGAATGAACTACTTTGTGGTTTGGGGTTTCCAGGTTTCTTAGGGTTTCTATTGCTACAATGAAACATCATAACCAAAGCAACTTGGGGAGTAAAGGATTTACTTGGCTTACATTTCCACATCACTGTTCATCATCAAAGAAAGTCAGGACAGGGACTCAAATAAGCAGGAACCTGGAGACAGGAGCTGATGCAGAGATTGTGGAGGGGTACTGCTTTAGCTTGCACGTCATGGCTTGCTTAGCCTGCATGCATGCATGCTTGCTTGCTTGTTTTGCTTTCTTCTTTCTTTCCTTCCTTTTCTTCCTTCTTTCATTTTCTTTCTTCCTTCCTTACTTTATCTCCTCCCCCCCCTTTATTTTGGTTTGTTTGATTTTTTTTCTACTCAGAGCTTCTCTGCATAGCTCTGGCTGTCCTGGAAAGCTCACTGTAGACCAGACTAGCTTAGAACTCAATGAGCTCTGCCTGTGTCTGCCTCTCCAGTGCTGGGATTAAAGGTGTGCACCGTCCTTACCCGGTTATCTCAGCCTGCTTTCTTATTGAAACCAAGTCCTTCAGCCCAGGGATGGCACCATTCACAATGGCCTGGGTACTTTCTTGTTGATCACTTTATGTTGTGTCATATTGACATAAAGCTATCTAACTCAACAGGTATGCCTCTTCTTCACTCACACTGTGCTTCCTGAGTGTAAGGACCTGTTTCTCATTTTATCACCTTCCCACATAGGATACCTTAAAGCCTTCAGAATTGCTTATTTAAGACACTGAATGAAGGCCAATAAATTGTTAATGATTTCATAATACTCAACATCAACAACTTTGTTGAATTTATTTTTATAATTTGAATAGCTCTTCTAATTCGGAGCTAAATGAAAATGGTATATATGAATGAATAGTTTTACATCTTGTGAATATAGTAGTTATCTCATTTTATCTTTCCATAAGAAGGTTTTGAGAAATAGTGCATAGAGGAATTCATTATCATCTTAAGCTACAGATGAAGAGACAAAGATTCAGGGTGATTCTAGAAACACAGGCACTAAAGTTAACAATTAATAAATGGGAATTCATGAAATTGAAAAGTTTCTGTAAGACAGAAGTCACCATCAATATGACAAAATGGCAGCCTACAGAATGGGAAAAGGTCTTCAAAAATTCCATATCTGACAGAGGGCTGATTTCTAAAATATGTAAAGAACTGAAGAAACTAGATATAAACAAACCAAATAATCCAATTAAAAATGGGGTACAGATCTAAATAGACAGTTCTCAACAGAAGAATCTCAAATGGCCAAGAAACACTTAAGGAGATGGTCAACATCATTAGCTATCAGGGAAATGCAAACCGAAACAACTCAGAGGTTACATTTTAAAGAGGATGTAGAAAGAGGGGAACACTTCTCCATAATTGGTGGGAGTGTAAATTCGTACAGCTACTTTGGAAGTCAGTGTGGTGGTTCCTCACAAACCTGAGTATCAGCTTACTACAACACTTAGCTATACCACTCTTGGGCATGTACCCAAAGGACACCCAATCATAACACAAGGACACTTGATCAACTATGTTCATAGCAGCTTTCTTTGTAGTGCCCAGAACCCGGAAACAACCTAGATGTCCCTCAACTGATGCATAGATGATGAGAATGAAATTTACACAATGGAGTATTTCTTGGCTGTTAAAAAAGGACACCAGGAAATTTGCAGACAAATGGTTGGAACTAGAAAAAAATCATGCTGAGTGAGATAACCCAGACCAAGAAAGACAAACATGGTATGCACTCACTCATAAGTGGATACTAGCTATGAAATAAAGGATAAGTATGCTACAATCCACAGACCCAGAGAGACTACATAACAAGGAGGGTTCATGGGGTGATGCCCAGATCTCCTTGGGAAGGAGAAATAGAAGATATTTCTTGAGTGGAGTAAGGGCAGTTGGGGATGGGAGCATGAGCAGTCAGATTGTATGTGGCAGGGTATTTAAAGAAACTACTGAAAGATTGGGGGGGGGGGATTTGAGATCAGGCACAAGGGAATCTCCCAGGAATCTACAAGGATGACCCCAGCTTAAACTCCTAGCAATAGCGAATGTGTACACTGAACTGGCCATCTCCTTTGACCATATTGGTGCCTAGTTCAGTTGTCATCGGAGAGGCTTCATCTAGCAAGTGATGGAAACAGGTACAGACCCACAGTCCAACATTATGCAGAGTTTGGGGAATCCTACACAAGAGTGTGAGAAAAGCCTCAGAGACTGAACTAACATTTAGGGAGCATGCATAGCACTGTTCTAGGCCCTCTGCATATATATTACATTTGTGTGGCTTGGTCCTCTTATCTGACTCGTAACAGTGGGGGCATAGTCTTTCTCAAACTTTTACTGGGGAGGTGCTTAGTCTTACTTAAACTGCAACTTGATATGCCAACTTTTGTTGCTATTCCTGCCCTTTCTTAAACAGAAACAGAGGAGTGGATTGGGGTGAGTGGGGCCAAAGGGGGGTGAAAAGAGGGACTGAGAGGAGAAACTGTGGGCAGGGTTGTAAAATAAATAAATCAATACATTTACTTTTTTAGAAAAAGTTTTAGGGTGATTAATTTACTAAAATTAAATTTACTTATTAAAGCTTCAACCTGTTGACATACAGATCAGGCAGGGCCACTCACCTATCACTACGTGCATATGCTTGAGAACAGACCTTGAGAGCTGAGTGTAGTAGTCCTGCCCAAACCTGTGATTCCTGCATTCTGGAATTTGGGACCAGCCTGGACTCCAAACAATGACCATGAGAAGGTTGCTGCTTTGAGAGTTAACTCATTTCTCATTTGTAGTTTCACTTGTAGCAGAACATAAAATATAATTGTAGTTAATTGTACTTTTCTACTGGATATTTGAGTGGGGTGTGTGTATTTGTGCATGGGGCAACATTCTTTTAATTACTTTATAGACCTAAGGGTGGCTTATTCACATATTATTTATATAACCCATGATGCTTGGTTACTTCTGTTACAAATCTTTGTGATGGAACAAATAACAAAGACACAATTCAATACTTGATTGAATAACCTGAAACCATGACATTTTTTCACTTGAAGGTGGAAGAATACTTCTTATAATTTCCCAAACAAGTTGAAACAGCAGGGTAAGCCTAATATGAATATTCTGGAGCCGAAAACCTATTGCAACAAAGTTGTTGACAAATTAATGTTAGAATATTCTTGCAAAAGATGCCCGAGTTTACGATAAAGCTGAGTGGAACTCAGAGTAGTTTCAGAAAAGCCAAGTTTGTGAAGTTATCAGAAAATAACTTTTCCATTTATTGTTGAAGGACTGTAAAGTATACTCTTCCTGAAGTAGTCGAGGCTTTGCTCCATGCGCCCTTGTAATTGTTTTCCGATAATACAGTAGTTTGATGTTGTCATTGTAAGTGGAAATCCTCTCTAATGAAATCTTAAGTAGGTGCTCCTGTGTTTGATAAACCCCAAACGTTGGTACTTCTGCTCCCTTTTCATTGATTGAAAAATCTCTTGGCAGGTCACAGTGTTTTATGTTTTACAGTAATCAAAATGCTTTTGGGTCATTGCCAACATGAGTGAAAAAAAAAGAAATTGGTATGATGTCTCCTCAAAATCAGCCAGCTTTGGTCTCAGGCTGTAGATCAGTCATAGAGTAATTACTCAGCCTTCCCCTGGTTTTCTGTTCAGTACCTGGAATAGAAAATACTAATTTTTCACCAGAGAACTACCTTCTGGACCCTAATAGTGAATACAGGTAAAGTTATATTTTTCCTTCTCTTTTCTGTCCTTTCCTGTTTTCATCAATCCCTCCCAAATTTATTTGCCTTTTTTTATTTAGAAGAAAAAAGTATGAGTCACACACAGTCAGTCTTTCTTTTTGAGATGTAGTCTTACTATACAACTCTGTCTGTTCTCAAATTCATGACCCTCCTGCCTAAATCTCCCTAGTACTGGAATCTAGGAGTGAGGCACCAGGCCCAGACTCCAAAACCATTTTTAAACACAGATTCCCAGGTCTTTACTGGGGAAATTTGTATTGGTCTATAGGGTAAGAGGCTATTTTTGAGATTTCACTCCCCATCAGCTGTCAAACTGGTGCATGATTATTTCTGGAGAGGAAGAGTTAGTTGGGATCATGAGCAGGGAACTTGTGGTTCTACTGTTTGGTAGAGAGTATATGCTGGAGACTCACCAAGAGCATTCCCTGAGGCAAATCCTAGAGGTGTTAGAGAAAACATTACTGGAAGGCAAGTCTGTCACCAACTTCCTGCCGAATGTGCTACTGACTGTAGTAGTGCTTTAAAGAGAGGCAGAATTCACCAACATCACTCAGTAGCTGGTGCACCCCTAATGAAAGTAGCTATCAGATCCCAAGGTTCAGCCTCTTCTCTCCTTTTTTCCTGTGACTCAGTAAATTCAGCAATTCCTCTCTGTTTGGGAAGAAAGCTATAGTAATAGCCAATAATGAATGCCCTACCAGGTAGAAATTAAGAGGGTTCCTAATGAAGACCCATGTGATTTGTAAATCAAAAAGGGGGAAATGTATACATCAAGACAAACTAGAACCAATTCATTTAAATTATAAGAAATACACTTAAAATATGGACTAATATATTAAACTTCTGGGAAGTAGCATGGAGGCCAAAACACTTTCATTATTTACTTGAAATGTGTGAGATGCCGTAGGGAATAACTATTTCAGTTTAAAAGTAAGTGAAATTTAACTTAAGTTGACCAGAGAGAGAATCTAGAGATGCATTCATGTCTCCAAGATCATGTGTACAAGCCTAACTCTGATCTATATCCCTAAAACAATTTTTGGGCCTGTAAGCTCTAGATTCAGGCATAGTTTTGAAGGATTGTTACATGTAGTGTAATTATTTTATGTTATTATGTAAGATGCAATTATATGACCAATTAAACATGACTCATTTTTTCATTCAATATTTTATGAATATTTATTGGGAACTTAATATGTCTCAGATACTTTTCTAGGCACTCACCTTATGTAGGATAGTAAACAGTAATCAGTTCTGCTCCTTCTGCCCATTTTATTTTGAGGACTATTTTATCTTTCATCTTGAGTTTATTAAGCTATGTTTGCAAGGCACTGTTCAGTTCTGCCATTTTATAAGAATATTAATTCCATTCATATGGTCTCTTCTTTTACAACTGGCTCTTTGCCTAATGAACTCACTTTTTCTAAGCATCCACTTCTTATTGTTTTCTTATTCATGATTAAGTTTTAAACTATGGGTTTTAGAGGATGTGTTTAGACTATAGAAGGCAGTCTCTTTCTCATAGAATGTAAGCAAGCACATGGTAACTACAATATGAGCACTAGCCACTTTTGTCTTCATGGGCCCTTTCTTGACTAAAGAATATTAATAATATTCTTATATAATTTATATTATGACTATGTTGATATAAATAATACAATTGAGTTTGGATAATATGTGCTTTTTATAATTTAAAATGAATTAAATATTAAATGTTATGGACCCTAAAAATCTCGCTATGGTTAGGCTCTGGAGTTACTATGACTTAAAGATAAATCACACTTTTTTTGCAAAAAAGGAATATGTCTGTCTTGTTCACAACAGAATACTCAATGCCAGTTATCAAATAGGTAGTTAAAAAATAAGTTCTCTAAAAGGAATTTAAAAATATGTGCTTCTAAATATTAGGTCTATACAATGACTTCAAAATAGTTTTTTTTGTTGTTGTTGTTCCATAAAATATTGCACGTTGGACTGAAGAGATGGCTCAGCAGTTAACATGACTGCTTGGCGAGAGGACCAGAGTTTAATTCCCAACATCCACACTGCAACTCTCAAATGTCTGAAACTCTAGTTCCAGGGGATTCAAAGCCCTCTTCTGGACTCCATGGACATTGCATGTATGTGGTTGATCCATAAGAACAAAGCTCTGGATATAAAAATTTAAAAAATATTTCAAGTTCTCTGATGTTCTGTACATGCCTCTTATTTTATTCACAGCTCCCAAGGTCCTGATGAGGAGCAGAAGGAGCGAGAACATGAGGGAGAAAGTCAGGAACGTGAGGGGTGCGTTCACTCATGGAGACGGTGGGACAGAACTAATGGGAGATCACCAACTCCAGATGGAATGGGACTGATGGATCATGTGACCAAACCCGTCTCTCTGAATGTGGCCAACAGCGGGGGCTGACTGAGAAGCAAAGGACAATGGCTCTGGGCTCTGATTCTTCTGCATGGACGGGCTCTGTGGGAGCCTTCTCAGCTTGGTCGATCACCTTCCTGGACCAGGGGGGAGTTGGGAGGACCCTTGTCTTAGCATAGAGTGGGGAACCCTGATGGCTCCTTGGCCTTGAGAGGGAGGGAGGGGAGGTATGGGTGGAGGGGAGGGTAGGGAAGGGGGAGAAGGAGGGGAGGGAAGGGGGAGGAGGAGGGGAGGGAGGGGGGAGGAGGAGGGAAGGAGATGGAAATTTTTAAATATTAAAAAAAAATAATAAACCATGAGGAAAAAAAAAAAGAAATTTCCTAGCAAACCAAATAATTGCAGTCACAAGCAATGACCTAGTGGAACCTTCAAAAGTTAAAAGAACACATGATCCAGATCTGTTATATGACCAATTCTACCACTCCTGCGTATTTACACAAAGAACTATAGGTCAGCATATCATAGAGAAACCAGAGCATCAATATTTTATTACAGCATAATTCACAATAGCTAAGAGGCAGAACCAGTCTAGATTTCCATCAACAGATGAATTGATAAGGAAAATGTGGTACACTTACACACACACACACACACACACACACACACTCATACACACACACACACGAGGATTTGTTAATATATAAAGAAGAATGATATTACTTCATTTGTAGAAAAATAGATGGAACAGATCACCGTGAAATAAGCCAGATTCAGAGACAAATATTACATGTTTTCTCTCATATGTGGAGTCTAGTCTTTTTTAAAGGTTTAACTGGTATGGAAATTGAAGGATGACAATGGGGAGAATAGTCCTAAAGAAGATGGATCATAGCGCAAGAATAGAGTAATGAGGGGGGAAAATCAAATATTTCTCTTATATACATATATAAGTGTGTGTGTGTGTGTGTGTGTGTGTGTGTGTGTATTTGACATGAAAGCAGAAAGGCAACTATGTAGGGGATAGAAGACCATCAGGAAGGAGGGGGAGGATGAGCAAGGGAGGGCAATTGTGTGTATGTGAAAATATAAGTAAGCTATAATGATACATATAAAATATAAAAAAATATTTTGTATACTAACAAAATAATCAGAAGAATAAATATTCTCCATCTGCTCAATGTATTAATTATTACTTTTTTTTTAGACAAAGCCCTAGTATGTAGGTCAGGGTATCCTAGAACTCACTCTATAGGCAAGGATAATCTCAAACCCATGTTTATTCTCTTGTCTCAGATTCTCAAGTGCTAGGACTGCAGGGATGAGCCATCATGACCAGAAACACATTAACTGTTAAAATATTACTTATGTATTTCATTACTGTATGAAGTGAGCTTGTGTCTGTCTTGAGCGCCCTCTATTTCATTCTAACATCAAATGTCAAATGCTTGCCAAATTAGCAACATGGGCTGATATCAGACTATTTTATGTAGCTTCTTCCATACTTTTTGCTAGTTTTCTTTTATTTATAGTGATAAGGATGGAGTACAGAAATGTACAAGTATAGTATAATGAGCTCCCAAGGTCCTGATGAGGAGCAGGAGAGAGAACATGAGAAAGAAAGTCAGGACCGTGAGGGAACCTCCACCTGGCGATAGATGAAGAAAATGACTGAGCCCCACATTGGAGCACTGGACTGAGCTCCCAAGGTCCTGATGAGGAGCAGAAGGAGAGAGAACATGAGAAAGAAAGTCAGGAACATGAGGGGTGCGTTCACTCATGGAGACAGTGGGACAGAACTAATGGGAGATCACCAACTCCAGTTGGAATGGGACTGATGGAACATGATACCAAACCCGTCTCTCTGAATGTGGCCAACAGTGGGGGCTGACTGAGAAGCAAAGGACAATGGCGCTGGGCTCTGATTCTTCTGCATGGACGGGCTCTGTGGGAGCCTTCTCAGCTTGGTCGATCACCTTCCTGGACCTGGGGGGAGTTGGGAGGACCTTGGTCTTAACATAGAGTAGGGAACCCTGATGGCTCCTTGGCCTGGAGAGGGAGGGAGGGGAGGTATGGGTGGAGCGGAGGGGAGGGAAGGGGGAGGAGGAGGGGAGGAAGGGAAGGGAGAGGAGGAGGGGAGGAGATGGAAATTTTTAAATATAAAAAAATAAACCATGAAAAAAAAAGATTTTTTTTCTCAATTGATGACAACTGTAGGGAGACATTTAAGAGATTCAGAGACTGAACTTTACTTGAAAACAGTATATATTCTGTCTGAGAAATAAACTCGGAGCTGTTCAGTAATAACCTTCAGTCCTCCTGGTCTAACCTAAAAAAAATGAGATAACAATTAAGAACGAATTCTACTTTGCTAGTACTTAGGACATGATATGATATCTTTATGAGTTTGCCTTTTGTCTTCACATTACCAAAGGGATAGGTGTCTTGATCTACACTATCACTTAGTTTCTTCCCTCAAGGAATTCATTATATATACTGGTGCTATTCTTAAAATATTTTTCATTCTGGGGTTAAGATGCATGATAAGATTAGAAATAAAAAGGCTACTATGTAATTATGGAACAGTTGGTAGTTGTGGGAAAAATGTGAATCTCAGTTATATTGAGCTCAGCAAAGGACTCTTATTTCACTCTCCAGTACACCTTTCTAATGATAGAATATTTATGTATTCCCATTCCTTTAGGCAGTGTTCAAGATGTTATTTTTTTCTACCACTAAGAGTCCTGATATTACTCTTCTTGAATTAAATATTTTAGACATATTTACCATGGAGAAATTCCTGTGAGAACAGATACTATTTGCTGATAGCGTTTAGGTTATATGATTCGTGGTAACATGGATGAAAGCTCTTTTGTCTCATTAATAACATTTCTTCCATTGTAGGATGGATAATCTCTGGGCAGATTTCCCGTTGTGGATTTAAACCAGTGAAAGAATGTAGATTCCTCTTCAGTTTCACTAAGGGTCCAACTTAATTAGTTACCTTGAGTCAATCATCTCCTTAATTAATACTTGTTGATCAGAATCAATCACTTCTTCCCTTCAACTCTCCCAGTAGGGTGTCTTTACCTCCATGTGGCATGAACTTACTCTGATTTACTTATTTGCCAAATAATCTTTCTATTACAAGAAAGAAAAAGGTTGTCTAATTATGTAGGTGTATGTGTTTCCCCACATACCTAGCAAAACTCCACATACATAGTAAGATTCAAAACATTTCCATTAGAAGAGATAATTTCAAAGAGAAAACGGAGTCCACAATGTGCCTGGCATTGTCAGACTTTAACGTTTCTTTTAAAGGAGGGTGGGTGTGTGACTATATTTGGGGAAATCTGTCCACATTTTTTTTTCAGATAGGATTTTCATCAGCCAGGCAGCTTTTAGTGTTCACAACCTTATCACTACCAGTCATAAATTTCTTTGAAAATGCCAAGTGAGGGTCACCAGGCTAATAGATTTATCCAGTTTGATATTCTAGGAAATTATGCCATCCAACTTGCCAGAAGTTGCTTCAAGGTCAAACACTGAAATGTCAAAGTTGATTACAGGGGTGTCTGAAAGATTCTCTTTTGAACATTTTGTCTATTCCATATCTGTATTCTCAACTCTGATTACCTATTTCTACTGTGTAATGATAAGATGCCCTCCTCTACAACTTTTTCTATATGCAATGAAGATTTAACACATATTTGAACATTATCGTAAGATATTTCCAAAACCATTTTTCACTTTTAGCAAGAACTTATTGGATTCTGGTGTAGAAGGAATAAAATCAGGAAGATGAAAGAGTTAAGACTTCATTTGGAAATAATATCCAATACAGTGAGTAGACCAAATTCCCTTTTTACCGATTTGTGTACAAAGATGGGCAGATAGGGAACATCTTGGCAGACAGTAGAAACACCCATATCTCAGCCCTCAGTCTGACCATAATCTTCCCAGATTTTTCACTTGGCCAGTTGTAAAATTCAGCACTAGCCAACTAGCAACTCTCTAGTTTCCAATTTACTTTGACATATATCCAATCATAGGGCTTATTTGAAGAAAAAAAAACAAGTAGAACAAAGATTCCCACTTGAGCTTTACCTCTGTCCAAGTATATTTCAATATGCCTCAATAGACTAGGTGCCTTCTACATGAAGGTAGGAACCATGTCTCATCTGATATTTTTTGAATGCATTTCCATCTTCATTGCCATTTTTGCAATTTTGGTTTCACATTTTTCTTTTCTGAAATCTGAAATGTCACATTTAGTTCTAACTCAATGTGGTTCAACATTCACTCCTTGATACTGCAGAATCATAGCAGTACTTTGGGGTCATCAGTAAGGGGTTGGTATATGGGAGTAACAAGACAGAAGAAGACTTCAAAGTGGTAAGATGAAAAGTCACAGCTTTACATAAAGGTGGATAAGAATATTGAAAATCAGGGAGGCACATACTAGGGAGACAAGATCTCCCCTTTTCAACTTCTTCTAACTCAAGGAGTCCCGAGAGCTTTAGGGAGAGTGTTGAACTTCTCATATGAGTAATGGGGGTTTACTTTAACTTAGAGCTGCCTATAGACTGAGGAAAGTGACAATATTCCAGCAAACTGTCTTCATTTAGAGTTCTCAACTAAAAACTCTGATCTAGGTTTTAACTTAGTTGAAGAGGGGGGCAGAGAAAACCTCCTTTACCTCTTTATGAGGGGAATAAAGGATATGTGATAATTTAATTCAAGATGTATCATTGGATTTGATTCTGGAAAATAACAGGGCAGACTATACTTAAATTCCTATAAAGGAATACATTCTTTAATTCAATGTCATCTTTTACTTACTATCACCTTGTACCAGGAATGTAGGATGCTATTTTGCTTGCCTTGAAGTGCCAAGTTTAATGAAGTCATTGGTGAACCCTGTTTAGTTTTTAAAGGCAAGCAAAAGAAAAAGAGTAAACCCCAACTGTCTTCATTTCTATTGATCATAGCATGCAGAACTTTTTTTTATTACCTCTTTATCTGTCAAAAGTGGGAACATGTTGTCTTTTAAAATGTTCAAACTTTGATCTAGTTTTCATTTTTTTCCCTAGGTAAATTCTCTTAGTACTTAAAAAAATAGATGGAAAGATTAGAAAACACCAACCTTTTTGTTTGATGTCTAGACATTATTTAGTTAGAATCATAACACACTTGTTTTTGAAAAAGTAATAGGAAATGTTATGTTAACACTGTAAAAAAAGTATACATTGTTGATGTGGAAATGCTAATTGTCTTCAGACACCAAAAATTTGAATTTGTAATAAGTTTTAATTAAACATGTTTCTTGGGTTAACTGATAAGTTACAAGAAAAGTTTAACTTATAGGTGTCATGATCAATGAGGAGATAAAATTAGTTTGTAAGTTAAATAATTTGCTTATTTATTGGGCTTAATGGTAGAGCATGTACTTAGTATGGGCAAGGCCGTGGGTTATATCCTCACCATGGAAGAAAAAAAAACTGTAAACTGCATAGATAATTTTCATTATTCTTCTGTTGATGTACTAGAAGAAATTATATTTATTAGTCAAAATGTCGTTACACTTCTATGTGTTTTTGTTTTCAAATTAGAAAGGATGTTATATTCCTTATCCACTAATAATTAGTACCCACTTCTTTTCTTTTTTTATTTTTATTAAAAATTTCCTTCTCCTCCCCTTCCCCCACTTCCCTCCCCTCCCCTCCACCCATACCCCCACTCCCTCCCTCTCCAGGCCAAAGAGCAGTCAGGGTTCGCTACATTATTGGAAGTCCAAGGTCCTCCCAACTCCCCCCAGGTCCAGGAAGGTGATCATCCAAACTGACAAGGCTCACACAGAGCCTGTCCATGCCATAGAATCAAAGCCCATCGCCATTGTCCTTGGCTTCTCAGTCAGCTTTCACCATCAGCCACATTCAGAGTCCGGTTTGATCACATGTTCCATCAGTCCCATTCCAACTGGTCTTGGTGATCTCCCGTTAGATCTGTCCCACCATCTCAGTGGGTGAATGCACCCCTCACGGTACTGACTTTCTTGCTCATGTTCTCCCTCCTTCTGCTCCTCATCAGGACCTTGGGAGCTCAGTCTGGTGCTCCAATGTGGGTCTCTGTCTCTATCTCCATCCATCTCCAGATGAAGGTTCTATGGTAATATGCAAGATAATCATCAGTGTGGCTATAGGACAAGGCCAGTTCAGGCACCCTTTCCTCTGCCCCCCAATAAACAAGCTGAGGACATCTCCTTGGACACCTGGGAACCTGTCTAGCGTCCAGACTCTTGCCAACCTTAAAATGGCTCCCGTAATTAAGATATATACTTCCCTGCTCCCCCAACCACCCCTCCTCCATCCCGACCATCCCATTCCCTCAGGCTCTCCGCATCCTTTCCTTCTCCCTTCTCTCCCAGCATCTTCCATTATCCCCACCTCACCCCCACCCCCGTGCTCCCAACCGCTGCCTGGCAATTTTGTCCATTTCCAATACGTAGGATGATAACAATATGTTTTTCTTTGGGTTCACCTTCTTATTTAGCTTCTCTAGGATCATGAATTATAGACTCTATGTCCTTTATTTATGGCTAGAATCCACTTATGAGTGAGTACATACCATATTCCTCTTTTTGGGTCTGGGTTACCTCACTCAGTAAAGTGTTTTCTATTTCCATCCATTTGCATGCAAAATTCAAGATGCCATTGTTTTCTATCACTGAGTAATACTCTAATATGTATATATTCCACACTTTCTTCATCCATTCTTCCACTGAAGGGCATCTAGGTTGTTTCCAGGTTCTGGCTATTACAAATAGTGCTGCTATGAACATTGTTGAACAAATGCTTTTGTAGTATGATTGGGCATCTCTTGGGTATATTCCCAAGAGTGGAATTGCTGGGTCCTGAGGTAGGTTGACTCCCAGTTTCCTGAGAAACCGCCACACTGATATCCAAAGTGGTTGTACAAGTTTGCATTCCCACCAACAATGGATGAGTGTTCCCCTTACTCTACATCCTCTCCAGCATAGGGTATCATTGGTGTTTTTGATTTTAGCCATGCTGGATGGTATCTTAGAGTTGTTTTGATTTGCATTTCCCTGATAGCTAAGGAGGTTGAGCATGACCTTAAGTGTCTTTTTTTTTCCTTTTTTTTTTTTTTTTGGTTTTTCGAGACAGGGTTTCTCTGCAGCTATTTTAGAGCCTGTCCTGGAACTAGCTGTTGTAGACCAGGCTGGCCTCGAACTCACAGAGATCCGCCTGCCTCTGCCTCCCGAGTGCTGGGATTAAAGGCATGCGCCACCACCACCGGGCTTAAGTTTCTTTTTTTATGGTTTATCTTTTTATATTTAAAAATTTTCATCTCCTCCCCTTCCCTCCCCTCCCCTCCACCCATACCCCCCTCCCTCTCCAGGCCAAGGAGCCATCAGGGTTCCCTACTCTATGTTAAGACCAAGGTCCTCCCAACTCCCCCCAGGTCCAGGAAGGTGATCGACCAAGCTGAGAAGGCTCCCACAGAGCCCGTCCATGCAGAAGAATCAACGCCCAGCGCCATTGTCCTTGGCTTCTCAGTCAGCCTCCACCGTCGGCCACATTCAGAGAGTCTGGTTTGGTCTCATGTTCCATCAGTCCCATTCCAACTGGAGTTGGTGATCTCCCGTTAGTTCTGTCCTACAGTCTCCATGGGTGAACGCACCCCTCACGGTCCTGACTTTCTTTCTCTTGTTCTCCCTCCTTCTGCTCCTCATCAGGACCTTGGGCGCTCAGTCCAGTGCTCCAATGTGGGCCTCAGTCATTTTCTTCATCTATCGCCAGGTGGAGGTTCTATGGTGATTTGGCCATTCAAACTTCTGTTGAGAATTCTCTGTTCACTTCAATGCCCCATTTTTAATTGGGTTAATTAGCATTTTAAAATCTAGTTTCTTGAGTTCTTTATATATTTTGGAGATCAGACCTTTGTTGGATGTGGGGTTGGTGAAGATCTTCTCCCAGTCAGTAGGTTACCTATTTGTCTTAGTGACAGTGTCCTTTGCTTTACAAAAGCTTCTCAATTTCAGGAGGTCCCATTTATTATTGTTGCTCTTATTGTCTGTGCTACTGGGGTTCTACATAGGAAGTGGTCTCCTGTGCCCATGTGTTGTAGACTACTGAACACAGGACCTTTGGAAGATCAGGCAATGCTCTTAACCTCTGAGCCATCTCTCCAGCCCCCCCACTTCTTTTCTTAAGAGGATTGGTTGTCATGAAGACTTGCTTGGTGGGGTCGGGAAGACGCAGAGATGCTTGAGTTTATGCTGTTCAGTCATTGTTAGACAGTGGCTTGGGGAAAAATAACAATTGCTACAATGACCTGGTACTTCTTCTCTATGTAGGTATTAATGCTTTGAAGGGAATACTACAAATCAAACACCTTTGTCTGCCTCAGAGATCCAGTGATAATTGAGTACCTGTATTCAGGGGGAAAGAAAGAACTGAGACATGAATCCAAACAATTGCATATGCTGAAAATCAAAGACACACTCATGATACAGATGTATCCCCACCCCGTCTTTTAGCAAAGCTTAGGGAGAAGAAATTCTTTGCGATCAATGCTAAAAAACAAACAATTGATGGTGATCACTAGAATTTTTATTGAAAGATGATCCATAGTCTAGTGTTAGGGTTACCATTTGTCTGGAAGATTTTGTGAATTTTCATTAATCAAAGTCTGTTAGTTATTTTCAAAACTAGTATATGAAAGTTATTATTAAATTTCTGGGTATTTAGTCATCTGAATATTATTTTAAAAGTAGAAATCATGATACATTGTTATGATGATTATACAATTATGAATAATTTACTTTTTAGCTTGGAACTGTATAAAGCCAAGTTGATGTTGTTTCCAAACAGATTCTTGTGATTTGAGGAAACTGAATTACTGTTCTATGTATTAAGCAAGAAATTTCCTTACACACATTGCACATTAATCATTAATAACCTATAATGTGCATGCTGAAAATCCTTAGTTTAGGACCTCAGAATAATGCCCAAATAATGCTTTTCTAAACACACATTGTAGTTTTTTAGTTTTTATGAAAACAGAGGAATAAAATCTACTTAGGCTATGGGTAGCTTTATACTTTAATAGTGTACAGCAATCACAATTAATCTCCTCTAAGCTGCTAAGTGATAGCAACCATCATCTAATTATACATTTTATGTAACAGAGGGCATTAAGTACAAGATTTGGTAGGATCAAACAGCATGTCATTCACAGCTTATATGGAATTTTCTTATCAAGATGAACCCCTTTCCATCCACTGTGGCTAATTTATTTATTTTAGCTTTCTGCATGTTGTTTAGGGATTTATCCATAATCATGTGCCAGATGATATTCTGACCATTTATAAAAATTCTATGTGTCAAGCACGATTATCATTTTCATTTTATTGATGCCTTTAACATAGATGAAATACTCTGGGTTTGAACATCAAAAAGACTTGGGTTGAATCTGGAATCCATCCTTACTAACCAGGTGACCATGGACACTTGCTGTATACTTATGTTTCTACATGCCAATTTCCATTAGGGAAAAATTTTCTTCCCATTTTCTTCAGTCTCTGTTAGGATTCTTATTTATATGTGCTAGAAATCCCCATCAAAGAGATCTTAATACAAATATGTTGAACTTTTCAATAGTAGATTCAAAGACTTTCATCAATGCTAGTAGGCTTACTTAAGTTTCCCTGCTTGGCTCTTTCCCAGGCAGACTAGCATGCCAATCCTTGTAAAACCTTAATTGACTTCATGGGCTGGTAATCCAAGACACTTATCTCTTTGATGCCTGGTCCTTGAATCTGTGTTTCAGGGTTTTATTTTTAAGTCCTGGGCATTGACCTGTACCTAACTCCAGTGGTATCTGTCTTTCTTTTTGTTGGGACAGAACAAGTAATAGTAAGTTATAGAGGTGACATGATTACTCTGTTCCATGGCCAGTGTAGATTCCCAAGTGATCTGCTTGTGCCATTTCTCACATAGGTCTCTTAGGGTTTACAGTGGGGGAAAAGCACCAATCTTGTCTTCTGCCACATGCTTTATTTTCTAAAATTTGCTCACACTTAAATTTACATTGAATTGCAGAGTAGAGCACTTCTAACCTGGGAAGAGTCATGATTATTAGTCATTTTCTATTGTTGTCCATTAATGGAAAGTATCTCTAATTTCTTTCCTTGCTGCTTTCAGGCACTTCATTTAGTTAGGGTTATTTATTTAATGTCAATAGCAATACTCAAATTCAAGGTCAAAAACACCCGATACCTTCAAGTATTTACTTTATCTCCCTAAACTTTGGTGGAATCAAGGTTAAGTCTTAATATTAAGAGACAATTTAATGCTCTACTGAACAGTACAGCTTGACAATCACTCAGCTGAAGCTAAGAGAATCTTTAGAATCTTTAGAACCCCACATTCCAATCCTAATCAACCAGTTCTTCTTCTGAACTATGTTAATTCCCAATAATACTTTTTTGGATGTCATGATTAATTTTATGGACTCACTTTACATGATAGGGAACAGAAAACCAATTCAAAGTTTACATATATTACATCTACTGATGCAGTGGAATGGTTGAACCAAAGTTTTCAAATCTTCTCATAAGAGTACTGCCCTTTGTGAGACAAAGACAATTAAAATATAAAATTATGGGGCCAGATAGGTGTTACTATACTAGAGCAGATATGATAAGAACAGACAGGAAATCAAAATTTTCCTTCCTGTAATAGAGAGTTCAATTTATACAGCATGTAAAGCCTAAAGGAAGAGGAGACTGAGAGTGCTTTTTTGGGAAAGAAAATAAACGGGGAAGGAAATGTATCTTTCTTGGAAAAACAGCAGTTTAGAAAAACAAGGTAGAATTATATATGCCCCATGTATAACTCAGTTATGTGGACATGCCATCAATATATAGTGATTTTGAGAGATACATGTTTATACTTGTTTGTGGCATAGTATGTAGTAAATTCTTTGTGTGTGTGTGTGTGTTTATATGGTTGATGTATGTGTTCATGTGTGTGTGCACAACTGTGTGCAAGAGTACATGGCCCTGTGTTTGCTTGTCAAGATTAGGTGATTTCTGAAAAGACTCCACCATATTTTCTGAGGCAGGATTTCTCACTGAGCCTGGAGCTCACCAATTCAGCAAGATTCCCTAGGCAGCAATCCCTAATGAGCCTCCTCTTCCCACCTCCCCAACTGAGGTCTTGCAGGCATTCTCTGCCACTTCTGGCATTTTACAAGTTTGCCCCCTCAAGTCTTCAAGATAACATTATCATCGGAGGTTGAGTGTTAGGTTTTATACTAGACAGGACTATGAAATCCACACTTTAATCTGCCTTTAATATGAGATGTCGCCTAAGCTGAAATGCTAAATTTTATTTTGATGATATTTTGGCTGCAACCTCCCTAACATTCCTTTATACATAATTCCTTTAATCATAAAGTTGTCAACTTTCATTTGGAAGTGTTCTCTAAATTCTCACTAGCAACATGAGAAGGTTGTTTTTTATAGACTGTACACAGGGTAAAATGAGTGTTTCCTTATGTCATCTTAAAAGAGGAGATGCAGCCTGATTTCCAACTGGGTGAGGCAGGCTGTGGAATTCTACCCCTCTTCCTTTTCTCTCTCCTAAAAGGCCAGTTTTGCTTCTCCTCAGTTCACTTTGCTCTACCAAAGGGGAAGAGTGATTTATTCCATGGTCAAGAAGCAAACAGCCGGGCCTTGACCTCAACATGGGCACAGGGGACTTGCTGTGTAATGTTGAGCTGTTACTTAGAGCCTTTTTTTTGCTTGCATTGCTTTGTAGCAGACAAATAAATGATACAATCTTGAGAAAGCTTTCAAAATGTCCCCGAGGGCTGCCTTAGAAAAAGCCAAATCTCTGTTGAATTCAAGAAAGAAAGCAATTTCCGTGCACGGAAAAGATGTGGAGGGAAGAACTGTGTGCTGACCACTGTGGGGATGTTGAAGGGAATCTGTGGGCAATCAGTTTCCCTGAGGTACAATCTAGGTGGTATTTGATGGATGATATCTATTGACGTAGCCGTGTCTTTTGTAAGGAAGCAAGCCAACGTACTATTGACTTATGAATCTAAAGAAAAGAGGCAGGGAACATATAAAGCAACAATAAGCTTCTTACCTGTCAAGTCTACATGGATTTGGTGTCAAAATGGAGATAACATTTGTCGTGGGAATCACTCTGAATAATTTAGAAATAATATTCAGTGATTAATGCCTCATAAGTTCTGTCGTTCTTGTTCCTTCCTGTTCTTATATGATATAATGGTCTAGGCATTATGCTTCATCCCAAAGGATCCCAAAGTGGTTTACAATCACAGCATCAGTCTAGGTCTCCTGGTTGAACAATGCATTCAGAATGACAGAATTACAATGTCCTTGGCAGACCTATGCATAATTTTCTGAAAGTGTCTCCACTACAAAAAAAAAGCTTACATATAATTCTTAGTAATGGAAAAATCACTCCCTTAAGTTGAATGTCCATCAAATTGATGGAGTGGGTGAAACAGCAATGCTGATTAAGAGCACTGATCTTGAGTAAAATGGGAAGATAGGTCACCATTCAGCTCCCAGGGGTATGCATTTGTAAAGGTTCGTGTAGAGGCACAGAAATACACAGCATTGTGTTGGAACAGTCAGTGACTTATAATGCTCTACCCTGTGTTCCAGTTATAGTGGAAGAGCTGGAAGGACATATACACTTATACTACTCCAGGCGTACCAAGCTTGTACAGCATTCTCTGTCTACTTGCATGCTGCCACTTGTATCCAAGCTGACTGTATGAAATTTTGTGCTAGTGCTCATTTTCCTTTTTTTTTTTTTTTTGGTTTTTCGAGACAGGGTTTCTCTGCAGCTTTTTTAGAGCCTGTCCTGGAACTAGCTCTTGTAGACCAGGCTGGCCTCGAACTCACAGAGATCCGCCTGCCTCTGCCTCCCGAGTGCTGGGATTAAAGGCGTGCACCACCACCGCCCGGCTTAGTGCTCATTTTTCTAACTTTTTAAGCTTTATGCTTTTATTATTTTAATTATGTGTAGCTCTGTGTGTCTGCATGTGGGTATGTGTATGTGAGTGCAGGTGCCCACAGAGGACAGATGTGTCCAATCCTCTGGAGTTACAGCTACACATAGCTGTGAGCCGCCTGATGTGGGTACTGGGAATAGTCCTCCAGAAGAACAGCAAGGGCTCTTAACCATTGGGTCATCTCTACCTTTTAGTCTCTGCTTTTATTCCTTATTTTTTTATTTCCTCATTTTTATTCCTCATTTTTATGTTATTAGGAAGAATGAAATAGTCTGTGTTGTGTTTGTCTGTTAATGTAGTGTCAATTGTAACTCAGAACTTGCGATAATTTGTGGCTCCAACACTTATTTTAAAAGATAGTGTTTTTAAGACAGGGTGTGGTGCCAGAGGCCTTTAACCCCAGTACATAGGAGGTGATATCAGGGGTATCTTTATGACTTCAAGGTCATCCAGGGCTGCATAGTAAGACCTTGTCTAAAACAAAAAGCCTTTTTAATTGAATATCTTTTTAGGGAATAATATAGGTTTTGATTTTGCATATATGTCAGAACAATTAAATTAAGCTAAATCACACCTCTGCCTCCTCAAAATACTTATTTTGTGGTAACAACATGTAATTCACCATACTAACTATATTCTTCCTATCTAGTTGAAGCTTCTGTTTCCTTTGACTGTTCTCAGTCTCTCACAACAACCTATTGCCAGGGCTCAAGCCCTAGTAATCTGTGTTCTACTCTCTATTCCTATAATTTAACTACTTGAAGTTAAAATTTCTGTGCTTAGCTTATTTCACTTCACATAATGTCCTCCAAATTCATACTTCAGCAAACAAGAGTTTCCTTACTTTATAAGCCTGAATAATATTCCATAATAAATATATACCACATATAGTCCTTGTCTATTCATAACTCTTATCAAGGAAAAAGTAAAAAAATTTTTCCCATTTACAACTTAAAGGTCTAACAATAAGTAGATTAAGAGGAATTAAGATTCAGATATTTAATCAATCATGGTATCAAAACTTAAGACACATGGAAGAAATCATCATATTTCTTTTTACAATCTGAATGCTCACATTAAAAAGAATTATTTTATAATTATATAAATGATTAAAATAACTGTTTATATAAATAATTAATAATTTATTAATACTATATGTAACTTTATGATATTACTTTTGCCTTAATTTCTTAATGAAGTGCCTGATGTTTGAAATAGTAAACTTGAAAATTACTTAAAATCTGGTCTTTTTTCAACATGTCAGGTTGACATTTCTCCTTGATTGTTACAGAGTGGTAAAGTTTCCCATCTCTTGTACATACCGGTTCTTTTATAGAAGGGTGGGATATAGAAAGAGGCTGTTTAAAAGTGCCGAATTCAAAGGACACTACGTGACATCATGTAAATGGTTTTATATAGCATGAGGTGTTTCAGATGGGTTATGCCTGAAAAGTGGGAGATGTGAAGTTTGTTATTGAGTAAGGATAGTACTGGATATTTCAATCTCCAGACAACTAGCAAATGCAAGCTCATGATTAACTGCTAATTACCCTCAAAATGAGAAGGGAGGAATTAGGAACTGAGCCAAACCCCTCTCTCCTTTTCTATTTCTGAGGAACTGCAGCTGTTCAGAAGGCAGTAATGCATCCCTTCCTCTCCCCCTCCTCCCCTTTTCCTCTCTCTCTCTCTCTCTTTCACCTCCTGTCCCCGTTCTCTCCCTCTCTCTTTCCTCTCCCTCCTTTTCCATTTCCTTTCTTCCTTTGCATTGACCCCTCTTAAAGACCAATGGACTTAAAACTTTGTTCTGCACATAACCAGGCAGTACTATTGCTTTCATGCTATGTCAGTTATCCACTGCTGCTTAACAAATTATCAAAATCTTGTAAGCTTTAATAAATGAATTGAAACAGCCCAATTTATTCCTACAGTGTTGCTGGCCTAGATTTTCCCACAAATCCAGAGTCAAAGAGTCTTTTGAGCAGCCATCATTTCAAGGCTCAGCTAGGAGTAGCTCACAACCTGGAAGCTTGAAAGGCCCAAAAGGCTGCTGCAGGTGGAAGTCGAGTTGATTTGTAACCTGATCACAGAAGTAACACCCCATCACTTCCTGCTTAGTTTACTTGTTAGAAGACAGACAGTAAGTCCAGCCCACCCTCAAGGGAAGGGATTGACATTTGGATTTATACACTAAGAAGTAGAAAATATCTGGGTCACTTGTGATTTGGCTTACCCATCATATTTTGTATTTCTTTTGAGACAAGGTCACACTATGTAGCCAAAGCAGGCCTCAGTCTTATTATAATTCTCTTGCTTCAACTTTCCAAGTGCCCTGATCACAGGTGTGTGGTTTTAACGACTCTCAAGCAAAGTTCAAAAGTGCCTCGCTCAGAATGTTTCCGAGGCCTATTGTTTTATAGTTGAATTTCCATATGAACATATGCATTGTGCTCCAAGTACAGGTGCATTTGCATAAAACTCATATGTTCCCCAAAATCTTCAAGTATAATTGATAGCCCAAGAAGATTGGCCTGGCAACTGTTGGCTCAGTGCTAGGGCTGCAAATGTGAGAGGGGCCTGGTTGCTGAGGAGCCCTAGCCACACCAGGCACCCTTTAACCTCGCCTGAATTTCAATCTTCTCTAAGTCATTTGTCCTGATTGAAATTCCACCATTAACTGTGCACTTTTGTTTAATCTTGACAGTCTGTATTTTATAAAATGAATCTTTTCTTTTTGACAAACGGGAGTATTTTGAACTGCACTCTGCCATTGAATTCGTAGTCCCTGCTCATCTTTCAAACACAGTTGATTTTACTTATCAGGGCAACGATTTATCAGCTATTCATTTATCAGCAACTGACTTTGCAACAGATTACATACTGACCTCTCCTCTATTGTGTTGGGAAGGTGAAATTTCAATGCAGGGTAAATTTAGGATGGGGGATTGGTTCAGCATTTAAGAGCACTTGTGCTAGCAGTGGACCAGCACCCACAGGTCCACCCCCAATCATTTGCAACTGCAGGAGATACCACCATTCTCTAACCTCTGCAGGCTGTGTGCATACATACATGCACTTCTACATATGTACATGCAGGCAAAACACTCGTGCCCATAAAATAAAAATAAACAAATGCTTTTTAAAAAGAAGGGTAAAATTTAATTTACCATCAACAAATGAGAAGGCTATGCTAAGGCAGATGTCTATCAAAGGATGTATAAGCTATCAGTAACAGTTTGCTCTTAATTTCTCTACGTCAGTTTTTAACTGGTTTTTTGCTAATTTAATTAAAATCTTATTACATTTATTTATTTATTTATTTATATGCTCTCTGTGTGTGCGTGTGCACTTGCATGCAAACACACATGTGTATGGATCAGAAGACAATTTGAGGGAGTAATTTGACCTTTATACTATATGGGTTCTGGGAATCAAGCTTAGGCCCTGAGGCTTGGAAGCAAGTACCCGCTCAACCATCTTGTTGACCCCTATCTTATCTTTTAATTAGCATATAAAGCAGCAGGTTTCCTTGTGGTGTTTTCATACATTCTCAGCTGTGTTTGTTTCTCCCTCTATGCATTCTTTTCTTCTTCTAATGGGCCCTGAGGCTCCTCTGACAAATATACACAATTAAACTGTCTGTTAGGGAGTGGGTGGGGGAAATCCTGGGTGTGCTAGCTTTCTTTCTTTTCATTTTGTCTATTAACACTGCAGTGTTATTGTGCTGCAAATGAAAGGTAGCTATTATTTTTTATTTTTATTTTTATTTAATATTTTAAAATTTCCATCTCCTCCCCTCCTCTTCCCCCTACCCTTCCCTCCCTTCCACCCATACCCCCACTCCCTCCCTCTCCAGGCCAAAGAGCCATCAGGGTTCCCTACACTATGTTAAGTCCAAGGTTTTCCCAACACCCCCAGGTCCAGGAAGGTGATCAACCAAAGACAAGGCTCACACAGAGCCGTCCATGCCGTAGAGTCCAAGCCCATCACCATTGTTCTTGGTTTCTCAGTCAGCCTCCACCGTCAGCCACGTTCAGAGAGTCCGGTTTGGTCACATGTTCCATCAGTCCCATTTCAACTGGTCTTGGTGATCTCCTGTTAGTTCTGTCCCACCATCTCAGTGGGTGAACACACCCTTCATGGTCCTGACTTTCTTTCTCATGTTCTCCCTCTTTCTGCTCCTCATCGGGACCTTGGGAGCTCAGTCCCTGATTTCCAATGTGGGGCTCTGTGTCTATCTCCATCCATCGCCAGGTGAAGGTTCTATGGTAATATGGAAGATATTCATGAGTATGGTTATAGGATCTGGCCTTTTCCGGCTCCCTCTCCTCAGCTGCCCAAAGAACTAGATGGGGGCATCTTCCTGGATACCTGGGAACCCCTCTAGAGTCAAGTCTCTTGACAACCCTAAGATGGCTCCCTTAAGATATATGCTTCACTGCTCCCATATCCACCCTTCCTATATCCCAAGCATCCCATTCACCCAAGCTCTCCCCATCCTGCCCTTCACACTTTTTTCTCCCCATCTCCCCTTGCCCCCATCCCACCCCACCCCCAAGTTCCCAATTTTTGCCTGGCAATCTTGTCTACTTCCAATATCCAGGAGGATAACTATATGTTTTTCTTTGGGTTCACCTTCTTATTATCTTCTCAAGGATCACGAATCATAGGCTCGATGTCCTTTAGTTATGGCTAGAAACCGATTATGAGTGAGTACATCCCATGTTCATCTTTTTGGGTCTGGATTACCTCACTTAGAATAGTGTTTCCTACTTCCATCCATTTGCATGCAAAATTCAAGATGTCATTGTTTTTTATCGCTGAGTAGTATTCTAATATGTATATATTCCACAGTTTCTTCATCCATTCTTCCACTGAAGGGCATCTAGGTTGTTTCCAGGTTCTGGCTATTACAAATAGTGCTGCTATGAACATTGTTGAACAAATGCTTTTGTAGTATGATTGGGCATCTCTTGGGCATATTCCCAAGAGTGGAATTGCTGGGTCCTGGGGTATGTTGATCCCGAATTCCCTGAGAAAGCTCCACACTGCTTTCCAAAGTAGTTGCACAAGTGTGCATTCCCACCAGCAATGGATGAGTGTACTCCTTATCCCACAACCTCTCCAGTAAAGGCTATCATTGGTGTTTTTGATTTTAGCCAATCTGACAGGTATAAGATGGTATCTCAAAGTTGTTTTGATTTGCATTTCCCTGATAGCTAAGGAGGTTGAGCATGACCTTAAGTGTCTTTTGGCCATTTGAACTTCTTCTGTTGAGAATTCTCTGTTCAGTTCAGAGCCCCATTTTTTAATTGAGTTAATTAGCATTTTAAAGTCTAGTCTCTTGAGTTCCTTATATATTTTAGAGATCAGACCTTTGTCAGTTGCAAGGTTGGTGAAGGTCTTTTCCCAGTCGGTAGGCTGCCTTTGTGTCTTAGTGACAGTGTCCTTTGCTTCACAGAAGTTGCTCAGGTTCAGGAGGTCCCATTTATTCAATGTTGCCCTTAATGTCTGTGATGCTGGTGTTATATGTAGGAAATGGTCTTCTGTGCCCATATGTTGTAGAGTACTTCCCACTTTCTCCTCTATCAGGCTCAGTGTATTCAGATTAATATTGACGTCTTTAATCCATTTGGACTTGAGTTTTGTGCGTGGTGATAGATATGGATCTACTTTCATTCTTCTACAGGTTCACATCCAGTTATGCCAGCACCATTTGCTGAAGATGCCCTCTTTCTTCCATTGTTTACTTTTGGCTTCTTTATCAAAAATCAGGTGTTCATAGGTTTGTGGGTTAAGATCTAGGTCTTCTATTCTATTCCATTGGTCGACTTCTGTGTTTTTATGCCAATACCAAGCTGTTTTCAATACTGTAGCTCTGTAATAGAGTTTGAAGTCAGGGATGGTAATACCTCCAGAAGTACCTTTATTGTATAAGATTGTTTTGGCTATCCTGGGTTTCTTGTTTTTCCATATAAAGTTGATTATTGTCCTCTCAAGATCTGTGAAGAATTTTTTGGGGACCTTGATGGGGATTGCATTGAATCTATAGATTGCTTTTGGTAGAATTGCCATTTTTACTATGTTGATCCTCCCAATCCAAGAGCAAGGGAGATCCTTCCATTTTCTGGTATCCTCTTCAATTTCTTTCTTCAAAGACTTAAAGTTCTTGTCAAATAAATCAAAGCTATTATTGAAAACTGTGCTAGGATTAAAGGAATCTCACCTGGTTAATACATGCTTGCCAAAAAGAAAGGCAAAGCCAGGTGGCTGTTTTTCCTTTGGCCTGATGGTGATTTTTTTTTAATGAAGAGAATTTTTGTCTATCCTAAAGAAAAGCAACGTGCCAAAGTTATTGGCAGGGGTGCCAAGTGTTTTTGCAGTTACAGATAAGCAGTAAATGGAAAACAATATATGACATTCTAATCTGATATATCATATGGCCAGGTTATTCAGTACTACAGAAAGCTGGACAAAACCCAATTTATATTTCTGCTCACATACAGGCTCATATAGATGTGACAGAAGGATTTAACCTTTCCCTGTCCTTTTCCCTCATTCACTTTCTACTCTTTTCTCCTCTCCTCCTCTCCTCTCTTCTCCTCACCCCTCCCCTCCCTTGCCCTTCTCTCTTCTCCTCACCTTTCTTTCCTTCTCCCTCCCCTCCCATCTCCTCTTCAAGCCTCCTCTACTCTTCTCTCTTATCATCCATCCTTTCTTTTCCGCCTTTTCTTTGTTGCTATTTTTTGTTATTAACTGGAATTTCCACACCTTTATCATAATTCAAAGCTGAAAAACAGAAAGAAACAAATATTTTCCCACCTTTACACATTTTTGCTAACTAATTTAGGGTAAGGTAACACAAATTTATGAGTCATGTATTTGAAGTAAACAACTTTACTGGCTTATAGCATATTTATATGGTATATTTATAGAGTTCTGCCATCATTACCACAATCAATTCTAAAATATTTTCATAACCTCAGGTAGAAATCCAGCTCATTCTCTCTATTTCCATCTAGCTCCGCCATAGCCATCAATATATTTTCTGTTGCATATTCTGGATAGTTCATTTAAGTAGAATGATAAAATGTGGCACTTATATCTAGCTTCTTTTAGTGTTCATATTTTCAAGGTTCATACTATGTGGAGCTTCCTCAGTTGGTGGCTAGCTCCTTATTATCTCTTCTTTTACTTTGGTTCATTGTTACTAAACAAATTCCAAACCAAAAATATGACTTCTGTAGGTTATTCTCCTATTTAGATAGAACAACAGGACAAGATTCTATCTGAATTTTAAAAATGACATAATAAATTAAGCACAAGTAATAAAATCACTCCAGGGAACTCTGGAACTTAGCTCAGTGGGCTTCCATGCAGCTGTCATATACCTGCGGTGCTATCTCTTAAGCCCATGCTGTTAGAGATGCCACTCAGTTCGTAGAGTGCTGGCCTACTATGCTCAACACCCTAGGAATGATCCATATCTAGCAATGCCTGGTGGACTGTGTCTGTAATCCCAGAATGTAGGAGGTGGAAGTAAGAAAATCAGAAGCCTGAGGATGTCCATCCTCAGCTACAACAGCGTGTTTGTGCCACCCAGAATACATAAGACTCTGTCTTTAAAAGCAAGCAAACAAACCTATGTTAGCCAGGAAGGCCTGCCTTACCCACTCCTCAGGCATCACACTACACCAGTCTGTGTGTAACCCACCTAAACTAGGTACCTAGTGAACTGGATACAGCTGTGGAGATCAGGTTGTGTGATTGAAACTGCATCCTGACAAATAGGATAATGAGAACATCAGAAAGCAGTGATTGCACTCCTGGATGGAAACAATAGCCACAACAAGCATATGCAAACTTGCAAACTAGGCATGATAGTGCACCTGCATGGCAACACTCAGAAGGCAAGAGAAACCCAAGTTCAAGGATAGCTTAGGCCACATAGTTAGAGCCTTATAGCTCATGTCAACAATGATCACTCACTTAGGACTTCACCCATGCTGGCTTCCTCCACTTCCGATGCTGCTTTATCCTTCATCATCATTCACTTCAACCTTCTGGTCCAAGGGCCCACAGTGATGTCAACTCTTCTGATTTCTAGCCCATTGGCCCAGCCTACAGACATTGGACTAGGTGCCCTAGCTTGTGTATGTTCCAATTCATTAAAACTCATTTTATTCTTTATATCCTTACCTCCTATTCTGTTCTGACTAATAGTGCAATAAATAGTATTCCCACTTATTGGTAATGTTTCTCCACAATTTATAGGACATTAAATCTTTGGCAGTTTTTTTTTCAAGATACTTTTACCAATTATCACTGTCTTCAGACTTCATTTCCTTTTACTCTTTCAAAACTGCGAACTAGTTGAATGAAAACTATAACAAATATTTGCTTACTATTTACACAACCAGAACAAATGATAGCAGGTTACCATATTGTTTCGGAGGATTTGTATCCAAAGGGATCGTGAAAGGCAGACTGGTAAGGTGGGGGTAGAAAAGGGAAGTAAACTCTTTATTAGTTTGTTTTTCTTCATTGTATGAAATGACAATTTTTTATGGCATGTTCACAAAAACAAACAAACAAAACTCTACCTCTAATCTTAAAGGGAATAAGAGATAGTTTGTTATGGGGCCATTTTGAGTGACCCTGGCCCAGGAACACAGAATTAGATTACCCCAAATTCTCCATTCCAACCTGGAAACAGTTTCATGAACTTGTATAATTTTATGGAACAAAGACAGTCGTAAGGCAAGTTGAAAATACATTTGGAGGGCACATCAGAGAGGGAGGTATGGCGAGACAGGGGGAGCTTTGGCCTCAGATACTATCTGTAACATTCTTAGCTTTTTGTGGGAGGATATTAGGGGATCTGCTAAGTTAATATATTTAAAAGCTTCTTATCTGTTAGTTGCAGACCATTCATTACCACACAGAGGTAGGCACAGTAGCAGGCTAAAGCTAGCTCAAGATAAGGAATTTAGGCTCTGGCCTTGTGACATTCCAACCTCTCCACATCTCTGCAGTTCTAATCAGTCTCTGTAGACACAGTTCTTTCCGGGAATTCTGTTGACACAGGTGAGAAGGCTCAGCTGGCAAAGGAACTTTACGCACTAAGCCTAGTGACCTGAGTTCTGTCCACTGAACACGCGTGAAGGTGGAAGGAGAGAACTGACTCCACAGAGCTGTCCTTTGATCTCAGTATATACATGGAGGCACATATGGACCCCCTCCCCTCCACACACACTTCATGAACATGCACACAAACAATAATAGTAATATTTATTTATATTTACAAACCGATTTGATGAGTTTCTGGCCTTGTTTGACATGGCAGTGAGCTCCCACTAGCCTCGTCTTGGTCTTGACCCCTTTGCTTATATTATCACTCCTCTCTCTCTCTGATTGAACTCTGGGAGCTCAGCCCAGTGCTTAGCTGTGGATCTCTGCATTTGCTTCCATTCATTGATGACAATTAGGAAAGCACAGATAATTTTAACAATAAAAGAATACTAACAGACTTTAATGTCCCATATTCACTAAGCTCATAACTTTTCCTAAAGCTATCCTTGCTGATTTTTATGTTTAGTGCTACTATGCTCATTTTTATACTGCTTCTATGAGGGATTCTGGTTAGCTAAATGATACTATGTATACTCTTTTCTGTCTTCTTAGCAAATGTGTCATTTGGGATATTAAATCTAGAGTTTTACATGCATCCATTTGCTCAAACAACTTACCATTCAAGTCATATATTCCCTTATTAATTCTCTGTTTAGTCAAAGCATCAGTCACCAGGAAACTTGTTAAAAATCTTCCCATTGTGAAGAGGTTCTATCTCTCTTTTAAACCCTGTTACCTTCTATTTATATAGTTTGAAACCTGACTAACAAGTTCATGCAAGTGTAGAGTGGTTAATTATAAGTTTTCTCATGCAGTGATTCCATATGCCTGTTAGAGTGTCTTAGGTATGCTCTTCTGGGCAAGTCTGACCTTTTGTTTGTTTTTTATTAGCAGTCTCCCAAATGAGAGCATTTTTTTGAACCTTTTACTTTCAACCTACTTCCTAGATTTAGTGTCACTCAGAAACAGCATTTTGCTGAATTTGTTCCTGTCCCTCACACACATCTGAGTACTTCTATTTTATATTTGGCAGTTCTGGTTCAATGAAAATTCTGTGGTTTCATGTGAATCAGTATTTATTATTAATGCTTTGGTTTGCATTTTATGCTTGCTAGGGATTAATTTTTCCTGTAGACTTGTTTTTCCTTTCTTGAATTTTGTTCTCTCTTTTGGCTTGGAGAGAGCTTTTACTACATGTCATTGTCATGGTTCCAAGAGCAAACATTAAACGCTATATTCTGTAATTATTTTGATCTTATGAATAAAATATGATATACTCAATGTTTCATGACTTCAATATGGACTTTTCAGATGGCAAGGAATTAGACCTATGTGTATGCTGAATCGTCATATATCCATCACCTAGCTTCAACTACTATCATCTTCCTACCATGCTTGGTCCATCAGTTTGTCTCCATTATTTCATTCTGTGTTTCAACATGTTGAAACAAATCCCAATAATAGTATCACTCCAAAAGTATGTGTTATTACCTAATCTTATCCTTAAAAACACTTTAAAGTTACCACAATATTATGAACCTGAAAAAAGTAACAATTCATTAATGTCCTTACATATGTTCCTGTTTGATTTTCCCCAACTATCTAAAGTATGCTTTAGTTTTTATTGATGTGTACTGAGGTTTTGTCTGCATGTATGTATGCTTACCATATGTGTGCCTGATGCCCAAGAACACCATTCTGGAACTGGAGTTACAGATGGTTGTGAGCCGCATGTGGGTGTTGGAACTCAAACCCTAGTCTTCTTGAAAAGCACCAAGGACACTTAACCACTGAACCATCTTTCCAGACCCTAAAGTTAAACTTTTTAATGTTAGTTTGTAATCAGAATGCAATTGAGGTCATATACTAAAACTGTCAGGTTTGGAGCTTGCCATAATAATAATTTTCCTTTACTCTTTTTTTATCCTTTATGCCATTTATTTGTTGAATAATCTGGATCAGTTGTAGGTCATAGTCATTTTATTTGTAAAATCTAAAAATAATTATATGTTTTTAGAAGAGGCTTAATACCATACACAATGTGCTGATTCATTGTGAAAGGCATTGCCAAAAGCATGCTAAAAGATATTTTAAAGAATTATTTATTTACTATTTAGGTAGACTATCACATACTAGTTACCTTTCACTATGTACATAATTATTCCTAAACCATACCCACTAAATGGAAGTGTCTATCTTCAATATAGAAAATAATTAACTTTTAGTCTTTCACCTCTAAAACTCCATTCTTGCATGTGGAGATACCAGGCATGATAATCTCAGACACAGAAGTCACATCACTAAGGTCCCATGACATTTCGTGGATGAGCTTAGTAACAAAAGTGAATGATCTCCTCAGAAAACATAATCATGAATTATTTCCAATGGATTTTTAGGCGATTAAGCTTCTCATTAGTCCAACATAGTTAATATTCTAGGCATGTATTATTAATATTATTTTGTCATTATGGAAATAGAAAAAAGGAATACTTGTAGTAATACCATGGATTTCAAAAATGTTATCAGAACAAGAATTATGCATGCATGAATGAAGTGTTCATTACTGTATTGCTTCTTATTTTAACTCTATTAACATGCACACTTAGTCATAGATCTTTAAGGCATGGCCGAAAGTGAAATATTGTAGATAAGATAAGGGAATCATAAACATATTTCATCTGTAAGCAATAAGGAGCTATTTTTAAATAATTCAAACAATAACTTATTATAAGTAGATAAACCATGAAGATGTATATAATTTTATTCATTCATTTTAAGGCTAAATCAAAAGGCAAGTAGTTGAATTCTTCTAACTATAAATGGAGTCAAACTCTTAACTGTTATTCTACACTCTTTTCACTACACTTCAAACAATTACAATAGGACAATTTCAGTATCATAAATAAACTTATTATTATTATTAAATGTGGGGGCACTTATGAAGATAAACTCTATAGCAGAAGCACAAACCTGTTTTAATGTATTAATTCTTGAAGTTGCAATAATGCATTGTAGTAATGAGTGACAGGCTGCGTTCCTGCTGCCCAGCTCCCAGCCACCTGGCTAGATTATGCCCCAAAATAACAACATACAAATTGTATTCTTTTAAATACCACTTGGCCCATTAGCTTCAGCCTCTTACTGCCTAACTCTCACATTTTGATTAACCCATATTTAGTAATGTGTGTAGCACCACGAGGGGAGGCTTACTGGGAAGATTCTAGCCTATGTTCATCTTGGGTCAGAGCTTCATTGCATCTGCCCCAGAGAGGAGAGGCATGGTGATCGCCCGAGGTGTCTGCCTCACTCCCAGCATCTTGTTCTGTCTATTCCACCCACCTATGTTTTGACCTATCAGGCCAAGCTGTTTCTTTATTAATTAACCAATGAAATCATCATATAAATAGAAGACACACCTACATCATTTTCCCTTTTTCTGTTTAAATTAAAAAGAAAGGCTTTCACTTTAACATAGTAAAATTACATATAACAAAACAGTTATCAAGCAAGAATTACAGTTACAATATTTATATCTATTTTATCTTTTATCATATCTAAGGAAAACCATAACTATCTATTCTTCAACTCCATCAAAGACTCCAGAAGGATATAATATTACCTAAGTAAACAAGAAATAAGCAACTTCCAAACTCTAGAAATGACAGAGACATCTCGCTGTCTGGACAGTCACCCAAAGTTCTTTTGTACTGTTGGGGCATCCATCTTTGGTCTACAGGTCCATCGTTTCCAGCAGACATTTCCATGAAGCAGGAAATTTCAAAGGCAGTTCAGTCAGTATCTGCTGTGTCCTGCAGAATGTCTCACAGACTCATTCATGAATCAGGAGCCCTGAAAGACCATCTCACCTTTAGGCAAGTTCAGCAGTCCTCTCTCTGCAGGTTCTCTGTGTCCAGTTTATGCAACAGTCCAGGCAAGAGCAGTTTCTTGCCCAAACGGCTATCAAACTCCATAAGGAACCTCTTTGATGGCCTTCTTCCTCTTGAAGTAGCTGGTGCTGCCAGGAGCAGACATGTCTCATTGTCATGAAAACCCTAAGTTATTAAAACATTTAAATGCCATATTCTGTAGTCTTTGAAAGATATTAGGAATGCCTATCTAACTGAAATATATCTCTATATATCTAGAAAAATCTAACTAACATGACTACAAGCTTGACTATTATCAATGATTATCCATTAACAACATATATTTCCTAATTATACATTACATTTTTAAATGAACTACACAATCACAATACCTTAATATCAGAACTACATATACATATAACAAAATTGACCTTAAAATCCATACCAATGCAAACTATTCATATCTATATCATGTCCTCCTTTAAATGTAAAAGAACACTTATAAACAATATTTGGGAATACAGGCACAGTTATTTCTCTCCAAACTGCTTCCTGCTGTATGGGGGCACTGTTAATTAGGTCTTTCATGGTATAACCTGTCTCCCAGGTTCATCTCAGTCAGCAATTGAGCAAAGTAAATTTTTTGACGGTGTTCACAGCAACCTTTCAGGAGGGCATGCTCTATCGTACCATACTGGGACAGAAGCAATCCACAGGGTCTCATCTTCCTTCTATGAAAACAAAAGAAGAACTTTTCCAAAGTATCATAACCTTAGACCCAAATTTTGAAGTCAAGGTATTTTCAAAATATCTATCTTGAATCATTTCAACAGCATTTATAAACAAATATCTTTTAGCAGCTGTTGCTCCTTCCTTAGCAAAGCAATTCAAAGAGAGCATAATAGCATACAGTATCAAGATTCTCTAAGTATTTTCCATCTTTGTGCAGATTTATTTTAACCTCTATTTCATTTATTTTTACTTTTACTTTTTGAGACAGGTTCTCTGTATATCTTTGTCCTGGAATAACTCTGTAGACCAGGCTGTCCTTGAACTCACAGAGATCCATCTGCCTCTGCCTCCCCAGTGCAGGGATTAAAGTTGTGTGCTACAACAACTTGAACTCACAGAGATTTGTCTGTCTCTGCCTCCCAGGCATTGGGATTAAAGGTGTGTATCACCATACCCAACTTCTCTCTCTCTCTTTTTTTTTTTTTTACTTTTAAGAACTTCAGAGCCGGGCGGTGGTGGCACACGCCTTTAATCCCAGCACTGGGCAGGCAGAGGCAGGCAGATCTCTGAGTTCAAGGCCAGCCTGGTCTACAAGAGCTAGTTCCAGGACAGGCTCTACTACAGGGAAACCTTGTCTCGAAAAACCAAAAAATGAAGAACTTTAACCTTTAGCCTGCATGTATTTTTAACACACTGTAAACCATTTAAAGTTTTCTTTGTCTTTGAATCTCTCTTTACTGTATATCTCTCTTTTTCTGACCACATGAGTCTTTAATTTACCAAGAAATATAGGTAGGATTAAAGCCGTGGCTTTGACAGCTAGATCCAGTCCATTCCTTAGCTTTCCAGCCTCGTGGCAGAGGCACTGGCTGTAGCCATTTTGATTGCCACAACTCTATGGCATTTCAAGGTACTTGCCTGCAAGCAAGCTGCAGCATTCTGCTCACAGACCACACTCAGTTGGACTACCTGCCTGAAAGACTCAGAGTTTGCCTGGCAGGACGGCCCAGAACGCCGACATTTTAAAACAGCACAACTTTTTGCCTGCTACAGCTGAAAACATCAAGCATGCAGTCAGCTTTTATAAATGCCATTTAAGTGTTTCGTAGCAGGACCTCTTAAGAGCTGCAGCGTTTTGCAGCTAAAGCTGAGTCAGGAAGCCTCTCTTATATGAGAGCACTTGCTTGCCTCTAGCAAGCAGAGCAGACCCGAGAAATTGCTGCTACCAAGAAAACATGCTTTACTCTATTCTTTCACAAGCTTTCCCAGGCTTTCTGTGAATTCAGTTATCCACATGGGCGCCATTTTGTAGTGATGAGCGGTGGGCTGTGTTCCTGCTGCTCAGCTCCCAGGCACTTGGCTAGCTTATGCCCTGAAATAACAACACACAAATTGTATTCTTTTAAACACTGCTTGGCCCATTAGCTTCAACCTCTTACTGCCTAACTCTCACATTTTGATTAACCCATATTTAGTAATGTGTGTAGCACCACGAGGGGAGGCTTACTGGGAAGATTCTAGCCTATGTTCATCTTGGGTCAGAGCTTCATTGCATCTGCCCCAGAGAGGAGAGGCATGGTGATCGCCCGAGGTGTCTGCCTCATTCCCAGCATCTTGTTCTGTCTATTCCACCCACCTATGTTCTGACCTATCAGGCCAAGCTGTTTCTTTATTAATTAACCAATGATATCATCAGATAGATAGAAGACACACCTACATCATCC